>NC_084997.1:40267148-40269648 GCF_963854185.1 Sardina pilchardus | reverse complement strand
CATGATAACAATGACCAGTGTTGTGCATGAACAAGTTCAAAAGAAGGTGTACAATGAACGTTGAACTGAACGCAACACATTTGCAAATAATGAATTTGAACGTGAATTTGTTCAGATTATGTGAAATTAACGACGAACGTTTTGTCCTGAGAAGTCGAGTGACACAATCTCGCACTTTGCACTACGTTACCCATGATGCACGTTACGCATGATGCATCGTACCCATAGCAACGACCGCCAGAGCAACGACCACCAGAACAACGACCGCCAGAGTGTAGACATGGCAACGCAAGCAGCAGTGTAGACATGGCAACACAAGCAGAGTGTAGAAATGGCAAGTGAGAGTGAAGATGATGAAAGATAGACGATGACAGCGGCTCTACTTCTGGTTATTAGTGGACATATTTCTCATTAGCCGCTTTCAGACAGACGTGTATTTCCGCAATGTTCACAGACTTTTTACTGGCAGTTTTTTTGTTGTTGTTGTGCTGTCTGAATGCACAGGCCCGGGGTGGCTAATCGGGAGATTCGGGAGGATTCCCGGTGGGCCGTTAACGTCGTGGGCCGTGTGAATATCGTGAGCTTAAATATATCGTTTCTGAAGTTAATGTGCTTTGCCCTCGCGGCACTTCGGCAGCCTGGGCTGTGCGGTCACTGCTGCGACTCGCAGTTTCCCCAAATGTTAACAAGGTAGCACTCACAAAAACCTTTCGGATGGGGACTGTGTGTTTGTGTGTGTGTGTGTGTGTGTGTACCACAGCTCAGTTCATCCTCTCCTGATGGGCAGTGTGTGTGTGTGTGTGTGTGTGTGTGTACCACAGCTCAGTTCATCCTCTCCTGATGGGCAGTGTGTGTGTGTGTGTGTGTGTGTGTGTGTGTGTGTGTGTGTGTGTGTGTACCACAGCTCAGTTCATCCTCTCCTGATGGGCAGTCTTCTGTGCCGTCACACTGAGACGACAGCGGAATGCAGCCAGATGTGGAACACCGGAACTTTCCTACACAGCTCAGACCCACTACACACACACACACACACACACACATTATACACAAACACACACACACGTTACACACACACATTATACACATACACACACACACATACACACACACACGTACACATGTGGTGTCAGTTCAGAAAAGCTAGATGTTTATTGGCAAACGCCACAAAATGGTCATTTCCAGGGAAACCCAGCTTCTGTGGGGGTGAATGGGACAGTGGGATGGCCCGGATTCCCAGCTTCTGTATGATGATTGGAGGAACCGTCATAGGAGCCGGACTGTCTTTGATTGACAGCGTATATCACGATTGGAGAGGAAGAGTTTCAATTCCAGGGGTGCGTTTAACGCTCCGGTTGGCAGAAGTTGAGAGGCGAGGCAAGTTGTGTTAACGCTACAGTTGGCAGGTGAAGTCGAGAGGCAAGTTGCAGCTCAAATTTTGGATTCAATTGCAGCTTTTGTACATATCCTACTGTAAGTAACAGCGTAATATGGAGTTACAGAGTTTGAGACTGGATTTGGTTTCAGTTGTGTATTTAGCCTAAGTTGTGTATTTAGGCTAAGTTGTGTATAAGGCTAAGTTGCTTTTGTTTCAGTTGTCTATTTAGGCTAAGTTGTGTATTTAGGCTAAGTTGTGGATAAGGCTAAGTTGCTTTTGGCTAAGTTGTGTATAAGGCTAAGTTGTAGCCACATAGCTCCAGCAGGCTACCAAATGGCCAATTGAATCCCCCCGAAGTGAACCGGTAAAATGCAGTTCTAGCCAAGCCAGCTGTCATGTCTCAGAAGCCTAACGTAATCCCCCCAAAGTGAACCGGTAAAAAGCAGTTCTAGCCAAGCCAGCTGCCATGTCTCAGAACCCTAACCTATACTGTAGGCCTGCGGGGTTTTAGGATACGTTTTGCCCTCCAAGAACAATATAGCACCTTAATAATATTCATTTCATAATCGACCATTTTTTCCCCGAGCTTCCCCTATTCCAAACAGCAGCAACCACCACTGACACACACGCACGCACGCACGCACACATGCACACACACACACACACACCTCCAAGGCCAATGGCGAAGATGAGGCGCCTGCAGGCGTACGGCCGTACGCACTGTGCGTACCTTGAGACTACCCATCAAGGAAAGAAAATTACCCTTGTGCGTGTGTATTCACATCAAATTGGCCTACCATAACTTCCCAACTATGCACAATATCCCATTAGCCGCATGCCATGCCATCAGGCTATTTACAATTTTCTATATGAAGTTTGTCAACACGTTATCAAAATTAACTTAATGCAGAGCTACTGTATATCCACGCGCACATATTTCATTTGAGCAGGAGAGATTACGCACGCAGGCGCGCAAGTAGGCTACTTGTTGTTTACTTTTACTCGGCTATCTATTGTTATCAGAACACAATGTGACGCTAAATCACTAACTCAAATACTCATCGTGGATATCGCAAGTTCTTTTAAACAACGAAAAGAGAAAGAATGGAAGATGGAGGCAGGAAA
>NC_084997.1:40239648-40262148 GCF_963854185.1 Sardina pilchardus | reverse complement strand
CACACACACACTCACACACACACACACGTCTAGATGTACACACACACACACACGTCTAGAGACACACACACACACACATTCGTCTAGATACACAAACACACACACACACACACACACACACACGTCTAGATACACAAACACACACACACACACACATCTAGATACACACACGTCTAGATACACAAACATACACACACACACACACACACACACACACACACACACACACACACACACACACACACACACACATCTAGATACACACACGTCTAGATACACAAACATACACACACACACACAAACACACACACACACACACACACACACACACACACACACACACACACACACACACACACACACACACACACACACACACACACTCACCTCTCGGTCTCTCTCTCCTCCATCCTGTGTAGGCGTATTGTTGGGTGGAATTTCCTCTGGAGTTGCCATGATGGTTAGGGTTAGGGTCCCAAATACGCACTCACACACAAACACACTCACTCGCACACTCACTCACACAGGCACACACACACACACACTCAGCTCTTTGCTAACACACTCATGGTGTGCACACAAACAGACTGACTTGTCTACGTACGGCCAAATACTGCTCTCCAAAATACTGTACGTCTCCCTCTCCTGCACACACACACACACACACACACACACACACACACACAGAGACACCACCTGAGTAGGTGTGTTTTGTAGGATCAGGTAACATTGTTTATCACCATGGTTACAGAGTCAGTTTACAGTGGATGCCAGGTATGGGCAGGTTGATATACATGTGTGTGTTCATGTGTTCATGTGTTCATGTGTTTGTGTGTGTGTGTGTGTGTGTGTGTGTGTGTTCATGTGTGTGTGTGTGTGTGTGTGTGTGTGTGTGTGTGTGTGTGTGTGTGTGTGTGTGTGTATGTATGTGTGTGTTCATGTATGTGTGTGTGTGTGTGTGCATGTGTTCATGTGTTCGTGTGTGTGTGTGTGTGTGTGTGTGTGTGTGTGTGTGTGTGTGTGTGTGTTTGTGTGTTCGTGTGTGTGTTTGTGTGTGTGTGTGTGTGTGTGTGTGTGTTTGCGCATGTATGTGCATGTGTGTGTGTTGTGTGAGAAAAATGTGTGTGTGTGTGTGTGTCTGAGAGAGAGAGTGTGTGTCTAAGAGAGAAAGAGAGAGAGTGTCTGAGAGAAAGAGAGAGAGAGAGAGAGAGAGTGTGTGTGTGTGTGTGTGTGTGTGTGTGTGTGTGTGTGTGTGTGTGTGTGTGTGTGTGAAAGAGAGTGCTGAAAGATTGAAGCAGAGAAGAGAGGAGGAGGTCCTGTGTGAAATCTTATTCTCTCATCAATTAATACTGACACACTCACACACACACACACACACACACACACACACACACACACACACACACACACACACACACACACACACTCACACACACACACACACACACACACACACACACACACACACTCACACACACACACACACACACACACACACTCTCTCTCATCAATCAATACTGACCCCCCACACACACACATATTCACAATCAATACTGACCCCCCCCCCCACAGACAAACACACATGCACGCTCATACACACACACACACTCACCCACACAATCAATACTGACCCCCCCCCACACACACACATGCATGCTCATACACACACACACATACACTCTCTCATCAATCAATACTGACCCCCCAAACACATACACACACATGCACGCTCATACACACACACACTCTCTCATCAATCAATACTGCCCCCCCTCCCCCCCCACACACACACTCACCCACACAATCAATACTGACACACACACAAACACTCACACACACACACACACACACACTCTCTCTCTCTCTCATCAATCAATACTGCCCCCCCCACAGACACACACACATGCACGCTCATACACACACACACTCACCCACACAATCAATACTGACCCCCCACACACACACTCTCTCTCTCTCTCATCAATCAATACTGCCCCCCACACACACACATATTCACAATCAATACTCCCCCCCCCACATACACACATATGCATGCTCATACACACACACACACACTCTCTCATCAATCAATACTGCCCCCCCTCCCACACACACACTCACCCACATAATCAATACTGACACACACCCAAACACACACACACACACACACTCTCATCAATCAATACTGCCCCCCCCCCCACACACACATATTCACAATCAATACTGCCCCCCCACACACACACATGCACGTTCATACACACACACTCACCCACACAATCAATACTGCCCCCCCCCACACACATGCACGCTCATACACACACACACACACACTCTCTCATCAATCAATACTGCCCCCCCACACACACTCACCCACACAATCAATACCGACACACACACACACAAACACACACACACACTCTCTCTCATCAATCAATACTGCCCCCCACACACATACATATTCACAATCAATACTGCCCCCCCCACACACACACATGCACGCTCATACACACACTCTCTCATCAATCAATACTGCCCCCCCCCCCCCCCCCCCCCACACACACACACACACACACACACACACTCACCCACACAATCAATACTGACACACACACAAACACACACACACACACACACTCACTCTCATCAATCAATACTGACCCCCCCCACACCCCCCCCATTTCAAAATGTACAGTGGTCTGAGGCCAGACCCAAATGCAGGCAAAACATTTTGCCGTCCAGCAGTTGGCGCTGGTTTTCCAGGCTAGGAGGTAATTGTATATCGGACAATAATCATTTTTAATCAACACAATGTAAACACTTTCTCCCATAATAAAGTTGAGGAAGTGACCAAGCTTGGACTCATTGCTCTACAACTTGATGCTGACAATGAAGAAGTATCCGTCAATGTGTCCCGATGCCAGCTGATATTCGCCAGTCTTGAGTCCTGGCACAACACAACAGGGCCAGACATGTGGTGTACCAAGGTGCAGCCTACAGTCACTGAACAGACATGTGGTGTACCAAGGTGTAGCCTACTGTCACTGAACAGAGGTGTGGTGTACCAAGGTGTAGCCTACTGTCACTGAACAGACATGTGGTGTACCAATGTGCAGCCTACTGTCACTGAGCAGAGATGGTGTAGCCTACTGTCACTGAGCAGACATGTGGTGTACCAAGGTGTAGCCTACTGCCACTGAATAGAGATGGTGCAGCCTACTGCCACTGAATAGAGATGGTGTAGCCTACTGTCACTGAACAGAGATGGTGTACCAAGGTGCAGCCTACTGTAGCCTACTGTAACTGAGCAGACATGTGGTGTACCAAGGTGCAGCCCACTGTCACTGAACAGAGATGGTGTAGCCTGCTGTCACTGAACAGAGATGGTGTACCAAGGTGCAGCCTACTGTAGCCTACTGTAACTGAGCAGACATGTGGTGTACCAAGGTGCAGCCCACTGTCACTGAACAGAGATGGTGTAGCCTGCTGTTACTGAGCAGAGGTGTGGTGTACCAAGGTGTAGCCTACTGAACAGGCTACCAAATGTTCATGACCCTTCATCAATGTCTTACGTCTATAAAGTATAATGCCATTATCTTTATCAGGGTGAAAAGATGTAAAAGCTTAGTGTGGGAGGTGAACCTCAGAACATCCACAAGTATGCCTCCAACACAATGCCATTCTACAACCACACACGTCAAGCTAAAGAAACCGTGGACCCAGTCGTGGCGCGACTGGCTGGGGCACCTGCATCGCACGCCGGCGACCCGGGTTCGATTCCCGCCCCGTGGTCCTTTCCGGATCCCACCCCTACTCTCTCTCCCACTCGTTTCCTGTCACCCTACACTGTCCTGTCTGATTAAAGGCATAAAAGCCCAAAAAATATCTTTAAAAAAAAAAATAAAAAAAAAGAAACCGTATGGAAGAAATGTATTTCAATTAATCACAAAATGTGCCTGATATGTCACTAGACACAATAAATCGTGCTCATTTCAAATACTTATATCACCGACAACAGTAGTCCGGCCAGGATATCGCCATTTAAAAGTGAAGTTGCAGCCCTCAACTGATGTTGATGTTGTCATGTTTTGTTTTGATCTGATGCGCCGCCCTACACTTATCTACTAATCACGAAGCCCTCCACCTACAGTATCTACTAATCACGAAGCCCTCCACCATTGTGACAAAGTCCAAAGTAAAACAAGGATTTGTATAGGAGATGCCTTTGAAGGAGACGGCTGAAAACGGACGTCAATGTATTTCACAAAACCTAGATAAGGGATTAAGACAGGATTGTTTGGTTATCCTGAGGGGTATTTCACAAAACCTAGATAAGGGATTAACCCGGGATTGTTTGGTTATCCTGGATGTATTTACCAGTGATTTCACAAAAGAGATGGCACATAAGTTGCCATGGGAATTTATTCTGTGCAACTAGCCTGGTACCGACCAGGCTAACAGCCAAGCTAAGCTAATTCTAATGGTTATTGCATTATCTGATTGGTTCAGCTAACTGTCATTCAAATCAGACCTCCATGCAATTTGTAAGCTGTATTCCAATATATTATTTGCTACTTGCATTTACTTGCAAAACACAACAGAATGTCTGCCCAATACCATACCTTAAATTATGGTGGCCTTATAATTAATAACATACTCGTTGTTGTTCTTGTACTTGTTTGTTTCTTTTTTTGACAGACCTTTGATAAATAGCCTGCTGTAGTAGTTGATTGGAAGTGGAGGGGACATTTTTCAAAAGTGTTTTTATTTAATTTATTTTTTTTATTTGATAGGGACAGTGCTCATTAATCAGTTGATTCATATCAACTAATTCGGTTTTGAGACAAAATGAAGATTTGTATAGTCATACTTTGTGCATCTTTGCGGTGGCAAGCGCTTTCTTACTGACGTTGCGTGCAGAGACAAGGACGCTCTCACATGTGGGTGCATACGTAAATTTGCATTCAGTCGGTCTGTCACCCCTACTCCCGCTATGTTACAAAAATAGTCCCCACTCAAAAAAGTGAAACTTTACTTCTTGTCAGTCTTTATCAAAACCAGACCAAACATCTCCATGTTTTCCCTACAGTAACACGAGTAGTCACACGACCAAGTATGATAAGACAAGTGTTATTCCGCCACACAATATAGTTATCCCTCTTACCTGCTTAGAAATGCACCACGTTTTATTTTGTCTCACCATACTTGGTCATGTGACTACTCGTGTAACTGTATTTTAATAGGGAAAACATGGACGTGTTTGGTCGCTTCTAACTCTAATGAATGAACTGGGCTAGCTGAGTGCTATCAAAGTAGCGCCACGCGCCAGAGACAGTGAGTGCACGTATTGAAACGTGTACAGTATGTATCAACTCGTCTTAGTTAAGGGAATAACAGTTTAATATGAAAAAATGGTGAAGTGTTCCTTTAAGACATCCAAGATAAATGATAATGCCAGGTTTGACAAAGGTAAGTGTTCCTTTAATTCTGCTTTTGTGAAATACCCCTCTGAACAGGTAAGATTCATCTGTTTGGCTAACTTACTTGTACTTAATGTAAATGGACATTTCAAATAATCATGACAGTCCAACAAAGTTATGCATGTTTGTGCAAAGCAATGTTATGTTAGCGCATATGGAGGAGGGGAGTCATTGAATTGAAAAGGTATAGTTTGGGAAATTGGCAATGCATTATCAGAGCCCGTTTCTCTGCCACTATGCTGAGACACTGAAGAAAACAACATTAGCACTAGCCATGGGAAGCTCCTCAGCAGCCAAGCTGGCAACCTCAAGTCAACGCTCTTCAGTAATTTGGAAGTGATTGCAGTAGGCCTACCAGTTTTGGCCAAAATCTTACATACGATTCCTTTAATACTTTTTAAGTTGTATAATTTTCAGAATTTTTTCAGAACCAGTGAATATGTAAATCAATGCTTGGTGACACTGTTGGAATAAAAAGGTTTTGACCTTTATGAGCAATTTAAGAAAGTCTTTGAACCACAGGACCAGACATGAACCAGAGAAGAGCTAAACATGAGGAAAAAGTCCACCGAAAGAGTTGAGTGGAAGAACATAAAGGCTACAAAGTAACGTTATGCGGTTACATTCAGTTTATAGGCTACAAGTAGCCTAACCAATAATGTTCACATCCCAAATGAAAAACTATCATTATTCAAAATGTGAAAATATGGATTTATGACTCAAGGACTCAACTGATAGCCTAGCCTACTTTGCAACAGCAATTCATGACAGATATCGTAACAGAATTATGACTTATGAATGTTAGATAGCTAGGCATCTTTGGACCGCATAGCCTGTTAGTCTGGCCTGCAACACAAGTTCAGGATGGGATGTAATGTCATGGCGTTCAATGACAGGATGAAGACTGAAGAGTTTTCAACACTCGTGAATTCACCTACATCAACATTTTCCCTATTTCCCTAATCCCAAACGTAGGCTATTATTTCAACAACATTTCCCCTTATCTCAACCCTGGACGTCGTAGGCCTGTACCTTTTGTAAACCTGAAGGCTAAGCACTGCAGGAAGCCTTTGCAGGCACGGAGCGTATAGCTTAGCCTCTTACAGTTCTACTTAAACCGCACACTTCCGGGAGGCACTTCTCCGTCTGGACGCGATGTCAGACGAGCCGAGAAAGCTCGTTCACAACGAATCGTCGGGGGGCATTCTCCTAGAGTAACCTTTGGCCGGATTCGTCTCAGTCCCGACGAGGAAACATGATCTGTTCAGGCAGCTGTTTTTCTTAACGGCACTTGGACTTTAAGTTGGAGACGTCGCCGCCATACAGTTTAATGCATGGACGGTTTCGCAAGCTCGCCGGTCACAAATCAGCAGTTATCAAAGTTGCTGTTTCACAACCGCAAGAGTCCGAAGGATAACTCAGGCCACGTGAGGAGCTGACGTACATGACCACTACGGGAGCTCGGGAGAGTTCAGTCGGTTCACCCCTCGAGCCAGCCCAGAGTGAGCGCTGCCGTTCCCCGGAGTTCACAGCCTGTTCAGCTCGCGGCTGAGACGTTTTCCCGGTGCCTCGTCTTCCGTCGTTTTCGGTCAGAATGGAGTGTCGCGTGCTGTCCGTGCAGAGTCACGTGGTGCGCGGTTACGTGGGGAATAAGTCTGCGTGCTTCCCGTTACAGGTAAGTCTGAGCACGAGACGACCGGCATGAGTGCAATTGGTCTGTTAGAATGTAGAATGTAGCGCATGTGTTTCTGTGTGTGCAGGTGCTCGGCTTTGAAGTAGACTCCATCAACTCCGTCCAGTTCTCCAATCACACAGGTAGGCTGACACACACACACACACACACACACACACACACACACACACACTCACACTCAGGTGGGGCAGCAACCTCATGTGGTCTTGACGTGCTGGATGTGTTGTGTAGAGTTATGTGTGTTGGAGCATGTTGTGTTGCTTTAGTGCAGGCTGTGCTGAGTTAATGCTTATGAGTGTGTGTGTGTGTGTGTGTGTGTGTGTGTGTGTGTGTGTGTGTGTGTGAGAGTGTGTGTGAGAGAGAGTGTGTGTGTGTGTGTGTGTGTGTGTGTGTGTGTGTGTGTGTGTGTGTGGCTATGTGTGTGTATGTGTGTGTGTGTTGGGCATTCAGTAGGCCTGGTGTGTGAATGAAGGGTCTGAGTTGCATAACACACACACACAGGGGGGTGCTGAGTTTTGTAAGAACAGCTTTGTTTTCCTACCCTGTTTCCCAGACACCCTGCTAGCCCCCCCCCCCCCACACACACACACACTTAACTAAATACTCTCTCTCTCTCTCTCTCTCTCTCTCTCTCTCTCTCTCTCTCTCTCTCTCTCTCTCTCTCTCCCTCTCCCCTACTGTCCCCCCAATACCCCCACCACACACACAAACTAACACACAAACACTCTCTGTCTCTCTCCCTTCTCCCTCTAACACTAACGCAGCCTCACACTTCTTTAAGTTGAGGCCCGGTTATGGCAGACTTTGGGGTCATAGGGCCCACTACACGTACCTCCACCCCACCCCCATCAAATCATCTTTATGATTATCATGATCACAATTATTATTATGCTAGCATTACAGCATTACAGCTTTACAGCAGTTTGTGAACAATTTGTGAAGTTTATGAAAACTATGTACATGCGCACATGTCCTATGCACATCAGAGGTCTGCTTTACTAGTGTAAGATATAATTACATTTACTAGTGTAAGATATAATTACAATAGTCCATTGCTTTTGCATGGTTGCGTGAGAGAGCTCAACAGTGTTTTTTGCCCCCAACGGCACCTTCCAGGCAGCCCAGCCTAAAAGGCACTACTACCTTTACCCTATTCCTAACCCTAACCCCCTCAACCCTCATCCTACCCCTAAACTGAGGGGAGTAGAGCCTTGAAGGCAGCGCTGCCTGGAAGGCACCATTGAGGGCAAATAATACCAAAGACCGCATGAGAGATACTTCTGAAAACAACAGCAATTATATGGGTGCTATTGTTTTGGGATGTTTCCCTCATGCAAGCATCATACTCTGGTAGGCAAATGGAGAAAAAATGTATATGGTTTATAATGAAATTTCATTTGAATGCCTAAATGTAAGGATTCAGGAAACACGCCACCAACCTATCTATGGTAAAGGGCCGTGCAGATAGGCGGAAATCTGGAGATCTTTAAATGAAAGACTGGGCTACAATCTTCTGTTCTGACCATGTTATATTCAAATTTGACTAAACAATACTCAATGCTAAACAATGTATTGTACAGTCTCTGCTCTGATTGTATGGAAGTTGCGAGAATCCACGTTGTTCTATTCAATGTTGTTAAATAATTAAATAGCCTTCCGACAGGTTGAAGCGGAGCTTTGGCACCAACGTTATGTAGTTTCAGTTTCTGTCACGCAAACGTGCACACGCATGCATTCAATGAGTGTTCATACCACCACTTAATTGTATGGCGCTATGTTTAATCACATTAAATTAGCAAGCATTTCCTCCTGATTGCAGAAACGTTTGCTTTCTTTTTCTGTCGGTCCGTGGTTGCTTGATCAATTGCGCAACAAATGATCAGGTGGAGCACCGGGCCTAATTTCACTCCATGCCTCGCGGACCAGCAGTCTCCACGTTGCGCTGCCCATAGTTTGAGAAACGCTGCACTAACGTGTGTTTTTCATTGTGTGCATTGAGCAGTTTCTTAAAATACGGAAGAGCGTTCCGTATCAGTTCAATACGAAAGAAGACTTTTATAAACGTTATAGAAGTTTTATAATGAAACTTGAAGAAAAAAATACAGAGGACATGACCTCGGTGTCCTCAATGGTAGTTACGGCCATGCACACACACACTCTCCCTTTTTCCTTCACATACATACACACACACACACACATTCTCTCTCTGTCTCTCCCTCACTCTCTCTCTCGCTGTCACACACACTCGCACTCACACACACACACTCACACACACACACACTCACACACACACACACACACACACTCACACACACACACACACACACACACACTCACACACACACACACACACACACACACACACACACACACTCAGGATAGCACACTCACACACACACACACACACACACACACACAAACTCACACACACACACACACACACACACACACACACACACACACACTCAGGATAGCACACTCAACATGGGATCCACCACGTGGAAGCATTTGGCTTTAATTGGTATGGTATGATTTCTTTCTTAGCACAAAAGCACCAACACTCCACATCCTCCATACCTTCACACCCCCCCCCCCCCCACACACACACACACACACCCCTGACACACATTGGGGCTTTATTTTTCTTCATTGTAACAAAACATATTGTTGAACTGCAAGTGACATTTCTCTCTTCAACATTTGTCAATGGCACGGCATCGAAAAAGTAAATACTGACTGGACACTATACTATGTGTTGTGCTGCAAGGGATGTAGCTATTGTCAATGGCGTAATAAATGATGTAGCTGCTGTATTGGGCAGCCGTGGTGTACTGGTTAGCGCATTGGGCTTGTAACCGGAGGGTTGCCGGTTCGATCCCCGACCAGTCCACCACGGCTGAAGTGCCCTTGAGCAAGGCACTTAACCCCTCACTGCTCCCCGAGCGCCGCTGGTTGGGCAGGCAGCTCACTGCTCTGGGTTGTGTGATTCACCTCACTGTGTGTTCACTGTGTGCTGTGTGTTCACTAATTCGGTTAAATTGGGTTAAATGCAGAGAACTGAATTTCCCTCACGGGATCAAAAAAGTATATATTTTATATTCTATTCTATTCTATTCTATTCTAAATGGCGTAATAAAGGGACGTAGCTGCTGTATTGTAAATGGCTGTAATAAAGGGATGTAGCTGCTGTATTGTAAATGGCGTAATTAAGGGATGTGAGATGTAGCTGCTGTATTGTAAATGGCGTAATAAAGGGATGTGATGTAGCTGCTGTATTGTAAATGGCGTAATAAAGGGATGTGAGATGTAGCTGCTGTATTGTAAATGGCGTAATAAAGGGATGTGATGTAGCTGCTGTATTGTAAATGGCGTAATAAAGGGATGTGAGATGTAGCTGCTGTATTGTAAATGGCGTAATAAAGGGATGTGAGATGTAGCTGCTGTATTGTAAATGGCGTAATAAAGGGATGTAGCTGCTGTATTGTAAATGGCGTAATAAAGGGATGTAGCTGCTGTATTGTAAATGGCGTAATTAAGGGATGTGTGATGTAGCTGCTGTATTGTAAATGGCGTAATAAAGGGATGTGTGATGTAGCTGCTGTATTGTAAATGGCGTAATAAAGGGATGTGAGATGTAGCTGCTGTATTGTAAATGGCGTAATAAAGGGATGTGAGATGTAGCTGCTGTATTGTAAATGGCGTAATAAAGGGATGTAGCTGCTGTATTGTAAATGGCGTAATAAAGGGATGTAGCTGCTGTATTGTAAATGGCGTAATAAAGGGATGTAGCTGCTGTATTGTAAATGGCGTAATAAAGGGATGTAGCTGCTGTATTGTAAATGGTGTAATAAAGGGATGTAGCTGCTGTATTGTAAATGGCGTAATAAAGGGATGTGAGATGTAGCTGCTGTATTGTAAATGGCGTAATAAAGGGATGTGAGATGTAGCTGCTGTATTGTAAATGGCGTAATAAAGGGATGTAGCTGCTGTATTGTAAATGGCGTAATAAAGGGATGTGTGATGTAGCTGCTGTATTGTAAATGGCGTAATGAAGGGATGTAGCTGCTGTATTGTAAATGGCGTAATAAAGGGATGTAGCTGCTGTATTGTAAATGGCGTAATAAAGGGATGTAGCTGCTGTATTGTAAATGGCGTAATAAAGGGATGTGAGATGTAGCTGCTGTATTGTAAATGGCGTAATAAAGGGATGTGAGATGTAGCTGCTGTATTGTAAATGGCGTAATAAAGGGATGTAGCTGCTGTATTGCAAATGGCGTAATAAAGGGATGTGTGATGTAGCTGCTGTATTGTAAATGGCGTAATAAAGGGATGTGAGATGTAGCTGCTGTATTGTAAATGGCGTAATAAAGGGATGTAGCTGCTGTATTGTAAATGGCGTAATAAAGGGATGTGAGATGTAGCTGCTGTATTGTAAATGGTGTAATAAAGGGATGTAGCTGCTGTATTGTAAATGGCGTAATTAAGGGATGTGAGATGTAGCTGCTGTATTGTAAATGGCGTAATAAAGGGATGTGAGATGTAGCTGCTGTATTGTAAATGGCGTAATAAAGGGATGTGTGATGTAGCTGCTGTATTGTAAATGGCGTAATAAAGGGATGTAGCTGCTGTATTGTAAATGGCGTAATAAAGGGATGTGAGATGTAGCTGCTGTATTGTAAATGGCGTAATAAAGGGATGTAGCTGCTGTATTGTAAATGGCGTAATAAAGGGATGTAGCTGCTGTATTGTAAATGGCGTAATAACGGGACATGTGATGTAGCTGCTGTATTGTAAATGGCGTAATAAAGGGATGTGAGATGTAGCTGCTGTATTGTAAATGGCGTAATAAAGGGATGTAGCTGCTGTATTGTAAATGGCGTAATAAAGGGATGTAGCTGCTGTATTGTAAATGGTGTAATAAAGGGATGTAGCTGCTGTATTGTAAATGGCGTAATAAAGGGATGTGAGATGTAGCTGCTGTATTGTAAATGGCGTAATAAAGGGATGTAGCTGCTGTATTGTAAATGGCGTAATAAAGGGATGTGAGATGTAGCTGCTGTATTGTAAATGGCGTAATAAAGGGATGTAGCTGCTGTATTGTAAATGGCGTAATAAAGGGATGTAGCTGCTGTATTGTAAATGGCGTAATAAAGGGATGTGAGATGTAGCTGCTGTATTGTAAATGGCGTAATAAAGGGATGTAGCTGCTGTATTGTAAATGGCGTAATAAAGGGATGTGAGATGTAGCTGCTGTATTGTAAATGGCCTAATAAAGGGATGTAGCTGCTGTATTGTAAATGGCGTAATAAACGGATGTGAGATGTAGCTGCTGTATTGTAAATGGCGTAATAAAGGGATGTGTGATGTAGCTGCTGTATTGTAAATGGCGTAATAAAGGGATGTGAGATGTAGCTGCTGTATTGTAAATGGCCTAATAAAGGGATGTAGCTGCTGTATTGTAAATGGCGTAATAAACGGATGTGAGATGTAGCTGCTGTATTGTAAATGGCGTAATAAAGGGATGTAGCTGCTGTATTGTAAATGGCGTAATAAAGGGATGTAGCTGCTGTATTGTAAATGGCGTAATAAAGGGATGTAGCTGCTGTATTGTAAATGGCGTAATAAAGGGATGTGAGATGTAGCTGCTGTATTGTAAATGGCGTAATAAAGGGATGTGAGATGTAGCTGCTGTATTGTAAATGGCGTAATAAAGGGATGTAGCTGCTGTATTGTAAATGGCGTAATAAAGGGATGTAGCTGCTGTATTGTAAATGGTGTAATAAAGGGATGTGAGATGTAGCTGCTGTATTGTAAATGGCGTAATAAAGGGATGTGAGATGTAGCTGCTGTATTGTAAATGGCGTAATAAAGGGATGTGAGATGTAGCTGCTGTATTGTAAATGGCGTAATAAAGGGATGTAGCTGCTGTATTGTAAATGGCGTAATAAAGGGATGTGAGATGTAGCTGCTGTATTGTAAATGGCGTAATAAAGGGATGTAGCTGCTGTATTGTAAATGGCGTAATAAAGGGATGTAGCTGCTGTATTGTAAATGGTGTAATAAAGGGATGTGAGATGTAGCTGCTGTATTGTAAATGGCGTAATAAAGGGATGTGAGATGTAGCTGCTGTATTGTAAATGGCGTAATAAAGGGATGTGAGATGTAGCTGCTGTATTGTAAATGGCGTAATAAAGGGATGTAGCTGCTGTATTGTAAATGGCGTAATAAAGGGATGTGAGATGTAGCTGCTGTATTGTAAATGGCGTAATAAAGGGATGTAGCTGCTGTATTGTAAATGGCGTAATAAAGGGATGTAGCTGCTGTATTGTAAATGGCGTAATAAAGGGATGTGTGATGTAGCTGCTGTATTGTAAATGGCGTAATAAAGGGATGTAGCTGCTGTATTGTAAATGGCGTAATAAAGGGATGTAGCTGCTGTATTGTAAATGGCGTAATAAAGGGATGTGAGATGTAGCTGCTGTATTGTAAATGGCGTAATAAAGGGATGTAGCTGCTGTATTGTAAATGGCGTAATAAAGGGATGTGTGATGTAGCTGCTGTATTGTAAATGGCGTAATAAAGGGATGTAGCTGCTGTATTGTAAATGGCGTAATAAAGGGATGTGTGATGTAGCTGCTGTATTGTAAATGGCGTAATAAAGGGATGTAGCTGCTGTATTGTAAATGGCGTAATAAGGGGATGTAGCTGCTGTATTGTAAATGGCGTAATAAAGGGATGTAGCTGCTGTATTGTAAATGGCGTAATAAAGGGATGTAGCTGCTGTATTGTAAATGGCGTAATAAAGGGATGTGTGATGTAGCTGCTGTATTGTAAATGGCGTAATAAAGGGATGTGAGATGTAGCTGCTGTATTGTAAATGGCGTAATAAAGGGATGTGTGATGTAGCTGCTGTATTGTAAATGGCGTAATAAAGGGATGTAGCTGCTGTATTGTAAATGGCGTAATAAAGGGATGTAGCTGCTGTATTGTAAATGGCGTAATAAAGGGATGTAGCTGCTGTATTGTAAATGGCGTAATAAAGGGATGTGAGATGTAGCTGCTGTATTGTAAATGGCGTAATAAAGGGATGTAGCTGCTGTATTGTAAATGGCGTAATAAAGGGATGTGAGATGTAGCTGCTGTATTGTAAATGGCGTAATAAAGGGATGTGAGATGTAGCTGCTGTATTGTAAATGGCGTAATAAAGGGATGTGTGATGTAGCTGCTGTATTGTAAATGGCGTAATAAAGGGATGTAGCTGCTGTATTGTAAATGGCGTAATAAAGGGATGTAGCTGCTGTATTGTAAATGGCGTAATAAAGGGATGTAGCTGCTGTATTGTAAATGGCGTAATAAAGGGATGTAGCTGCTGTATTGCAAATGGCGTAATAAAGGGATGTAGCTGCTGTATTGTAAATGGCGTAATAAAGGGATGTGAGATGTAGCTGCTGTATTGTAAATGGCGTAATAAAGGGATGTGAGATGTAGCTGCTGTATTGTAAATGGCGTAATAAAGGGATGTGAGATGTAGCTGCTGTATTGTAAATGGCGTAATAAAGGGATGTGAGATGTAGCTGCTGTATTGTAAATGGCGTAATAAAGGGATGTAGCTGCTGTATTGTAAATGGCGTAATTAAGGGATGTAGCTGCTGTATTGTAAATGGCGTAATAAAGGGATGTAGCTGCTGTATTGTAAATGGCGTAATAAAGGGATGTGAGAAGTAGCTTCTGTATTGTAAATGGCGTAATAAAGGGATGTGAGATGTAGCTGCTGTATTGTAAATGGCGTAATAAAGGGATGTAGCTGCTGTATTGTAAATGGCGTAATAAAGGGATGTGAGATGTAGCTGCTGTATTGTAAATGGCGTAATAAAGGGATGTAGCTGCTGTATTGTAAATGGCGTAATAAAGGGATGTGTGATGTAGCTGCTGTATTGTAAATGGCGTAATAAAGGGATGTAGCTGCTGTATTGTAAATGGCGTAATAAACGGATGTGAGATGTAGCTGCTGTATTGTAAATGGCGTAATAAAGGGATGTAGCTGCTGTATTGTAAATGGCGTAATAAAGGGATGTGAGATGTAGCTGCTGTATTGTAAATGGCGTAATAAAGGGATGTAGCTGCTGTATTGTAAATGGCGTAATAAAGGGATGTAGCTGCTGTATTGTAAATGGCGTAATAAAGGGATGTAGCTGCTGTATTGTAAATGGCGTAATAAAGGGATGTGTGATGTAGCTGCTGTATTGTAAATGGCGTAATAAAGGGATGTAGCTGCTGTATTGTAAATGGCGTAATAAAGGGATGTAGCTGCTGTATTGTAAATGGCGTTATAAAGGGACGTAGCTGCTGTATTGTAAATGGCGTTATAAAGGGATGTGAGATGTAGCTGCTGTATTGTAAATGGCGTAATAAAGGGATGTGAGATGTAGCTGCTGTATTGTAAATGGCGTAATAAAGGGATGTGAGATGTAGCTGCTGTATTGTAAATGGCGTAATAAAGGGATGTGAGATGTGGCTGCTGTATTGTAAATGGCGTAATAAAGGGATGTGAGATGTAGCTGCTGTATTGTAAATGGTGTAATAAAGGGATGTGAGATGTAGCTGCTGTATTGTAAATGGCGTAATAAAGGGATGTGAGATGTAGCTGCTGTATTGTAAATGGCGTAATAAAGGGATGTAGCTGCTGTATTGTAAATGGCGTAATAAAGGGATGTAGCTGCTGTATTGTAAATGGCGTAATAAAGGGATGTAGCTGCTGTATTGTAAATGGCGTAATAAAGGGATGTGAGATGTAGCTGCTGTATTGTAAATGGCGTAATAAAGGGATGTGAGATGTAGCTGCTGTATTGTAAATGGCGTAATAAAGGGATGTAGCTGCTGTATTGTAAATGGCGTAATAAGGGGATGTAGCTGCTGTATTGTAAATGGCGTAATAAAGGGATGTAGCTGCTGTATTGTAAATTGCGTAATAAAGGGATGTAGCTGCTGTATTGTAAATGGCGTAATAAAGGGATGTAGCTGCTGTATTGTAAATTGCGTAATAAAGGGATGTGATGTAGCTGCTGTATTGTAAATGGCGTAATAAAGGGATGTGTGATGTAGCTGCTGTATTGTAAATGGTGTAATAAAGGGATGTAGCTGCTGTATTGTAAATGGCGTAATAAAGGGATGTGAGATGTAGCTGCTGTATTGTAAATGGCGTAATAAAGGGATGTAGCTGCTGTATTGTAAATGGCGTAATAACGGGACATGTGATGTAGCTGCTGTATTGTAAATGGCGTAATAAAGGGATGTGAGATGTAGCTGCTGTATTGTAAATGGCGTAATAAAGGGATGTGAGATGTAGCTGCTGTATTGTAAATGGCGTAATAAAGGGATGTGAGATGTAGCTGCTGTATTGTAAATGGCTTAATAAAGGGATGTGAGATGTAGCTGCTGTATTGTAAATGGCGTAATAAAGGGATGTGAGATGTAGCTGCTGTATTGTAAATGGCTTAATAAAGGGATGTGAGATGTAGCTGCTGTATTGTAAATGGCGTAATAAAAGGATGTGAGATGTAGCTGCTGTATTGTAAATGGCTTAATAAAGGGATGTGAGATGTAGCTGCTGTATTGTAAATGGCGTAATAAAGGGATGTAGCTGCTGTATTGTAAATGGCGTAATAAAGGGATGTAGCTGCTGTATTGTAAATGGCGTAATAAAGGGATGTAGCTGCTGTATTGTAAATGGCGTAATAAAGGGATGTAGCTGCTGTATTGTAAATGGCGTAATAACGGGACATGTGATGTAGCTGCTGTATTGTAAATGGCGTAATAAAGGGATGTAGCTGCTGTATTGCAAATGGCGTAATAAAGGGATGTGAGATGTAGCTGCTGTATTGTAAATGGCGTAATAAAGGGATGTAGCTGCTGTATTGTAAATGGCGTAATAAAGGGATGTGAGATGTAGCTGCTGTATTGTAAATGGCGTAATAAAGGGATGTGTGATGTAGCTGCTGTATTGTAAATGGCGTAATAAAGGGATGTAGCTGCTGTATTGTAAATGGCGTAATAAAGGGATGTAGCTGCTGTATTGTAAATGGCGTAATAAAGGGATGTAGCTGCTGTATTGCAAATGGCGTAATAAAGGGATGTGAGATGTAGCTGCTGTATTGTAAATGGCGTAATAAAGGGATGTGTGATGTAGCTGCTGTATTGTAAATGGCGTAATAAAGGGATGTAGCTGCTGTATTGCAAATGGCGTAATAAAGGGATGTGTGATGTAGCTGCTGTATTGTAAATGGCGTAATAAAGGGATGTAGCTGCTGTATTGTAAATGGCGTAATAAAGGGATGTAGCTGCTGTATTGTAAATGGCGTAATAAAGGGATGTAGCTGCTGTATTGCAAATGGCGTAATAAAGGGACATGTGAGATGTAGCTGCTGTATTGTAAATGGCGTAATAAAGGGATGTAGCTGCTGTATTGTAAATGGCGTAATAAAGGGATGTGAGATGTAGCTGCTGTATTGTCAATGGCGTAATAAAGGGATGTGAGATGTAGCTGCTGTATTGTAAATGGCGTAATAAAGGGATGTAGCTGCTGTATTGTAAATGGCGTAATAAAGGGATGTGAGATGTAGCTGCTGTATTGTAAATGGCGTAATAAAGGGATGTAGCTGCTGTATTGTAAATGGCGTAATAAAGGGATGTGAGATGTAGCTGCTGTATTGTAAATGGTGTAATTAAGGGATGTAGCTGCTGTATTGTAAATGGCGTAATAAAGGGATGTGAGATGTAGCTGCTGTATTGTAAATGGCGTAATAAAGGGATGTGGGATGTAGCTGCTGTATTGTAAATGGCGTAATAAAGGGATGTAGCTGCTGTATTGTAAATGGCGTAATAAACGGATGTGAGATGTAGCTGCTGTATTGTAAATGGCGTAATAAAGGGATGTAGCTGCTGTATTGTAAATGGCGTAATAAAGGGATGTGTGATGTAGCTGCTGTATTGTAAATGGCGTAATAAAGGGATGTAGCTGCTGTATTGTAAATGGCGTAATAAAGGGATGTAGCTGCTGTATTGTAAATGGTGTAATAAAGGGATGTAGCTGCTGTATTGTAAATGGCGTAATAAAGGGATGTGGGATGTAGCTGCTGTATTGTAAATGGCGTAATAAAGGGATGTGAGATGTAGCTGCTGTATTGTAAATGGCGTAATAAAGGGATGTAGCTGCTGTATTGTAAATGGCGTAATAAAGGGATGTGTGATGTAGCTGCTGTATTGTAAATGGCGTAATAAAGGGATGTAGCTGCTGTATTGTAAATGGCGTAATAAAGGGATGTAGCTGCTGTATTGTAAATGGCGTAATAAAGGGATGTAGCTGCTGTATTGTAAATGGCGTAATAAAGGGACGTGAGATGTAGCTGCTGTATTGTAAATGGCGTAATAAACGGATGTGAGATGTAGCTGCTGTATTGTAAATGGCGTAATAAAGGGATGTAGCTGCTGTATTGTAAATGGTGTAATAAAGGGATGTAGCTGCTGTATTGTAAATGGCGTAAGAAAGGGATGTGAGATGTAGCTGCTGTATTGTAAATGGCGTAATAAAGGGATGTAGCTGCTGTATTGTAAATGGCGTAATAAAGGGATGTAGCTGCTGTATTGTAAATGGCGTAATAAAGGGATGTAGCTGCTGTATTGTAAATGGCGTAATAAAGGGATGTAGCTGCTGTATTGTAAATGGCGTAATAAAGGGATGTAGCTGCTGTATTGTAAATGGCGTAATAAAGGGATGTAGCTGCTGTATTGTAAATGGCGTAATAAAGGGATGTGGGATGTAGCTGCTGTATTGTAAATGGCGTAATAAAGGGATGTGAGATGTAGCTGCTGTATTGTAAATGGCGTAATAAAGGGATGTGTGATGTAGCTGCTGTATTGTAAATGGCGTAATAAAGGGATGTGTGATGTAGCTGCTGTATTGTAAATGGCGTAATAAAGGGATGTGAGATGTAGCTGCTGTATTGTAAATGGCGTAATAAAGGGATGTAGCTGCTGTATTGTAAATGGCGTAATAAAGGGATGTGAGATGTAGCTGCTGTATTGTAAATGGCGTAATAAAGGGATGTAGCTGCTGTATTGTAAATGGCGTAATAAAGGGATGTAGCTGCTGTATTGTAAATGGCGTAATAAAGGGATGTGTGATGTAGCTGCTGTATTGTAAATGGCGTAATAAAGGGATGTAGCTGCTGTATTGTAAATGGCGTAAGAAAGGGATGTGAGATGTAGCTGCTGTATTGTAAATGGCGTAATAAAGGGATGTAGCTGCTGTATTGTAAATGGCGTAATAAGGGGATGTAGCTGCTGTATTGTAAATGGCGTAATAAAGGGATGTGAGATGTAGCTGCTGTATTGTAAATGGCGTAATAAAGGGATGTAGCTGCTGTATTGTAAATTGCGTAATAAAGGGATGTGATGTAGCTGCTGTATTGTAAATGGCGTAATAAAGGGATGTGTGATGTAGCTGCTGTATTGTAAATGGTGTAATAAAGGGATGTAGCTGCTGTATTGTAAATGGCGTAATAAAGGGATGTAGCTGCTGTATTGTAAATGGCGTAATAACGGGACATGTGATGTAGCTGCTGTATTGTAAATGGCGTAATAAAGGGATGTGTGATGTAGCTGCTGTATTGTAAATGGCGTAATAAAGGGATGTAGCTGCTGTATTGTAAATGGCGTAATAAAGGGATGTAGCTGCTGTATTGTAAATGGCGTAATAAAGGGATGTAGCTGCTGTATTGTAAATGGCGTAATAAAGGGATGTGAGATGTAGCTGCTGTATTGTAAATGGCGTAATAAAGGGACGTAGCTGCTGTATTGTAAATGGCGTAATAAAGGGATGTAGCTGCTGTATTGTAAATGGCGTAATAAGGGGATGTAGCTGCTGTATTGTAAATGGCGTAATAAAGGGATGTAGCTGCTGTATTGTAAATGGCGTAATAACGGGACATGTGATGTAGCTGCTGTATTGCAAATGGCGTAATAAAGGGATGTGAGATGTAGCTGCTGTATTGTAAATGGCGTAATAAAGGGATGTGAGATGTAGCTGCTGTATTGTAAATGGCGTAATAAAGGGATGTAGCTGCTGTATTGTAAACGGCGTAATAAAGGGATGTGAGATGTAGCTGCTGTATTGTAAATGGCGTAATAAAGGGATGTGAGATGTAGCTGCTGTATTGTAAATGGCGTAATAAAGGGATGTGTGATGTAGCTGCTGTATTGTAAATGGCGTAATAAAGGGATGTAGCTGCTGTATTGTAAATGGCGTAATAAAGGGACGTAGCTGCTGTATTGTAAATGGCGTAATAAAGGGACATGTGAGATGTAGCTGCTGTATTGTAAATGGCGTAATAAAGGGATGTAGCTGCTGTATTGTAAATGGCGTAATAAAGGGATGTAGCTGCTGTATTGTAAATGGCGTAATAAACGGATGTGAGATGTAGCTGCTGTATTGTAAATGGCGTAATAAAGGGATGTAGCTGCTGTATTGTAAATGGCGTAATAAAGGGATGTGAGATGTAGCTGCTGTATTGTAAATGGCGTAATAAAGGGATGTGAGATGTAGCTGCTGTATTGTAAATGGCGTAATAAAGGGATGTGTGATGTAGCTGCTGTATTGTAAATGGCGTAATAAAGGGATGTGTGATGTAGCTGCTGTATTGTAAATGGCGTAATAAAGGGATGTGAGATGTAGCTGCTGTATTGTCAATGGCGTAATAAAGGGACGTAGCTGCTGTATTGTAAATGGCGTAATAAAGGGATGTGAGATGTAGCTGCTGTATTGTAAATGGCGTAATAAAGGGATGTAGCTGCTGTATTGTAAATGGCGTAATAAAGGGATGTAGCTGCTGTATTGTAAATGGCGTAATAAAGGGATGTGAGATGTAGCTGCTGTATTGTAAATGGCGTAATAAAGGGATGTGGGATGTAGCTGCTGTATTGTAAATGGCGTAATAAAGGGATGTAGCTGCTGTATTGTAAATGGCGTAATAAAGGGATGTAGCTGCTGTATTGTAAATGGCGTAATAAACGGATGTGAGATGTAGCTGCTGTATTGTAAATGGCGTAATAAAGGGATGTAGCTGCTGTATTGTAAATGGCGTAATAAAGGGATGTGTGATGTAGCTGCTGTATTGTAAATGGCGTAATAAAGGGATGTAGCTGCTGTATTGTAAATGGCGTAATAAAGGGATGTAGCTGCTGTATTGTAAATGGCGTAATAAAGGGATGTAGCTGCTGTATTGTAAATGGCGTAATAAAGGGATGTGAGATGTAGCTGCTGTATTGTAAATGGCGTAATAAAGGGATGTAGCTGCTGTATTGTAAATGGCGTAATAAAGGGATGTAGCTGCTGTATTGTAAATGGCGTAATAAAGGGATGTAGCTGCTGTATTGTAAATGGTGTAATAAAGGGATGTAGCTGCTGTATTGTAAATGGCGTAATAAAGGGATGTGAGATGTAGCTGCTGTATTGTAAATGGCGTAATAAAGGGATGTGAGATGTAGCTGCTGTATTGTAAATGGCGTAATAAAGGGATGTAGCTGCTGTATTGTAAATGGCGTAATAAAGGGATGTAGCTGCTGTATTGTAAATGGCGTAATAAAGGGATGTAGCTGCTGTATTGTAAATGGCGTAATTAAGGGATGTGTGATGTAGCTGCTGTATTGTAAATGGCGTAATAAAGGGATGTAGCTGCTGTATTGTAAATGGTGTAATAAAGGGATGTAGCTGCTGTATTGTAAATGGCGTAAGAAAGGGATGTGAGATGTAGCTGCTGTATTGTAAATGGCGTAATAAAGGGATGTAGCTGCTGTATTGTAAATGGCGTAATAAAGGGATGTGTGATGTAGCTGCTGTATTGTAAATGGCGTAATAAAGGGATGTGAGATGTAGCTGCTGTATTGTAAATGGCGTAATAAAGGGATGTAGCTGCTGTATTGTAAATGGCGTAATAAAGGGATGTAGCTGCTGTATTGTAAATGGCGTAATAAAGGGATGTAGCTGCTGTATTGTAAATGGCGTAATTAAGGGATGTGTGATGTAGCTGCTGTATTGTAAATGGCGTAATAAAGGGATGTGAGATGTAGCTGCTGTATTGTAAATGGCGTAATAAAGGGATGTAGCTGCTGTATTGTAAATGGCGTAATAAAGGGATGTAGCTGCTGTATTGTAAATGGCGTAATAAAGGGATGTGAGATGTAGCTGCTGTATTGTAAATGGCGTAATAAAGGGATGTGAGATGTAGCTGCTGTATTGTAAATGGCGTAATAAAGGGATGTGAGATGTAGCTGCTG
>NC_084997.1:40217148-40234648 GCF_963854185.1 Sardina pilchardus | reverse complement strand
CTTCACTGCTGTAGAGTAGAGGACACAGGGCCCATAGAGCTTCACTGCTGTAGAGGACACAGGGCCCATAGAGCTTCACTGCTGTAGAGTAGAGGACACAGG
This sequence comes from Sardina pilchardus, assembly GCF_963854185.1. Lineage (NCBI taxonomy): Eukaryota > Metazoa > Chordata > Actinopteri > Clupeiformes > Clupeidae > Sardina > Sardina pilchardus. The sequence continues at coordinate 40,234,546 of NC_084997.1, read as the reverse complement.
GACCCATAGAGCTTCACTGCTGTAGAGTAGAGGACACAGGACCCATAGAGCCTTCCACTGCTGTAGAGTAGAGGACACAGGACCCCATAGAGCTTCACTGCTGTAGAGTAGAGGACACAGGGGACCCATAGAGCTTCACTGCTGTAGAGTAGAGGACACAGGACCCATAGAGCTTCACTGCTGTAGAGGACACAGGACCCATAGAGCTTCACTGCTGTAGAGTAGAGGACACAGGGCCCATAGAGCTTCACTGCTGTAGAGGACACAGGACCCATAGAGCTTCACTGCTGTAGAGTAGAGGACACAGGACCATAGAGCTTCACTGCTGTAGAGTAGAGGACACAGGACCCATAGAGCTTCACTGCTGTAGAGTAGAGGACACAGGGCCCTTAGAGCTTCACTGCTGTAGAGTAGAGGACACAGGACCCATAGAGCTTCACTGCTGTAGAGTAGAGGACACAGGGCCCATAGAGCTTCACTGCTGTAGAGTAGAGGACACAGGACCCATAGAGCTTCACTGCTGTAGAGTAGAGGACACAGGACCCATAGAGCTTCACTGCTGTAGAGGACACAGGACCCATAGAGCTTCACTGCTGTAGAGTAGAGGACACAGGACCCATAGAGCTTCACTGCTGTAGAGGACACAGGACCCATAGAGCTTCACTGCTGTAGAGTAGAGGACACAGGACCCATAGAGCTTCACTGCTGTAGAGGACACAGGACCCATAGAGCTTCACTGCTGTAGAGTAGAGGACACAGGACCCATAGAGCTTCACTGCTGTAGAGTAGAGGACACAGGACCCATAGAGCTTCACTGCTGTAGAGTAGAGGACACAGGACCCATAGAGCTTCACTGCTGTAGAGAGACACAGGACCCATTAGAGCTTCACTGCTGTAGAGAGACACAGGACCCATAGAGCTTCACTGCTGTAGAGTAGAGGACACAGGACCCATAGAGCTTCACTGCTGTAGAGTAGAGGACACAGGACCCATAGAGCTTCACTGCTGTAGAGTAGAGGACACAGGACCCATAGAGCTTCACTGCTGTAGAGTAGAGGACACAGGACCCATAGAGCTTCACTGCTGTAGAGAGACACAGGACCCATAGAGCTTCACTGCTGTAGAGAGACACAGGGACCCATAGAGCTTCACTGCTGTAGAGGACACAGGACCCATAGAGCTTCACTGCTGTAGAGGACACAGGACCCATAGAGCTTCACTGCTGTAGAGTAGAGGACACAGGACCCATAGAGCTTCACTGCTGTAGAGGACACAGGCCCATAGAGCTCACTGCTGTAGAGGACACAGGACCCATAGAGCTTCACTGCTGTAGAGTAGAGGACACAGGACCCATAGAGCTTCACTGCTGTAGAGTAGAGGACACAGGGCCCTTAGAGCTTCACTGCTGTAGAGTAGAGGACACAGGGCCCATAGAGCTTCACTGCTGTAGAGGACACAGGACCCATAGAGCTTCACTGCTGTAGAGGACACAGGACCCATAGAGCTTCACTGCTGTAGAGTAGAGGACACAGGACCCATAGAGCTTCACTGCTGTAGAGTAGAGGACACAGGACCCATAGAGCTTCACTGCTGTAGAGTAGAGGACACAGGACCCATAGAGCTTCACTGCTGTAGAGTAGAGGACACAGGGCCCATAGAGCTTCACTGCTGTAGAGGACACAGGACCCATAGAGCTTCACTGCTGTAGAGTAGAGGACACAGGGCCCATAGAGCTTCACTGCTGTAGAGTAGAGGACACAGGGCCCATAGAGCTTCACTGCTGTAGAGTAGAGGACACAGGACCCATAGAGCTTCACTGCTGTAGAGGACACAGGACCCATAGAGCTTCACTGCTGTAGTAGGACACAGGACCCATAGAGCTTCACTGCTGTAGAGTAGAGGACACAGGACCCATAGAGCTTCACTGCTGTAGGTAGAGGACACAGGACCCATAGAGCTTCACTGCTGTAGAGTAGAGGACACAGGGCCCATAGAGCTTCACTGCTGTAGAGTAGAGGACACAGGACCCATAGAGCTTCACTGCTGTAGAGGACACAGGACCCATAGAGCTTCACTGCTGTAGAGTAGAGGACACAGGACCCATAGAGCTTCACTGCTGTAGAGTAGAGGACACAGGACCCATAGAGCTTCACTGCTGTAGAGTAGAGGACACAGGACCCATAGAGCTTCACTGCTGTAGAGTAGAGGACACAGGACCCATAGAGCTTCACTGCTGTAGAGTAGAGGACACAGGACCCATAGAGCTTCACTGCTGTAGAGTAGAGGACACAGGACCCATAGAGCTTCACTGCTGTAGAGAGGACACAGGACCCATAGAGCTTCACTGCTGTAGAGTAGAGGACACAGGACCCATAGAGCTTCACTGCTGTAGATAGAGGACACAGGACCCATAGAGCTTCACTGCTGTAGAGGACACAGGACCCATAGAGCTTCACTGCTGTAGAGTAGAGGACACAGGACCCATAGAGCTTCACTGCTGTAGAGTAGAGGACACAGGGCCCATAGAGCTTCACTGCTGTAGAGTAGAGGACACAGGACCCATAGAGCTTCACTGCTGTAGAGAGAGGACACAGGACCCATAGAGCTTCACTGCTGTAGAGGACACAGGACCCATAGAGCTTCACTGCTGTAGAGGACACAGGGCCCATAGAGCTTCACTGCTGTAGAGTAGAGGACACAGGACCCATAGAGCTTCACTGCTGTAGAGGACACAGGACCCATAGAGCTTCACTGCTGTAGAGTAGAGGACACAGGACCCATAGAGCTTCACTGCTGTAGAGGAGACACAGGACCCATAGAGCTTCACTGCTGTAGAGTAGAGGACACAGGACCCATAGAGCTTCACTGCTGTAGAGTAGAGACACAGGGCCCATAGAGCTTCACTGCTGTAGTAGAGGACACAGGACCCATAGAGCTTCACTGCTGTAGAGTAGAGGACACAGGACCCATAGAGCTTCACTGCTGTAGAGTAGAGGACACAGGACCCATAGAGCTTCACTGCTGTAGAGGACACAGGGACCCATAGAGCTTCACTGCTGTAGAGGACACAGGACCCAATAGAGCTTCACTGCTGTAGAGTAGAGGACACAGGGCCCATAGAGCTTCACTGCTGTAGAGTAGAGGACACAGGACCCATAGAGCTTCACTGCTGTAGAGTAGAGGACACAGGACCCATAGAGCTTCACTGCTGTAGAGTAGAGGACACAGGACCCATAGAGCTTCACTGCTGTAGAGAGAGACACAGGACCCATAGAGCTTCACTGCTGTAGAGTAGAGGACACAGGACCCATAGAGCTTCACTGCTGTAGAGTAGAGGACACAGGACCCATAGAGCTTCACTGCTGTAGAGTAGAGGACACAGGACCCATAGAGCTTCACTGCTGTAGAGTAGAGGACACAGGACCCATAGAGCTTCACTGCTGTAGAGTAGAGGACACAGGACCCATAGAGCTTCACTGCTGTAGAGGACACAGGACCCATAGAGCTTCACTGCTGTAGAGGACACAGGACCCATAGAGCTTCACTGCTGTAGAGGACCTAGGACCATAGAGCTTCACTGCTGTAGAGTAGAGGACACAGGGCCCATAGAGCTTCACTGCTGTAGAGTAGAGGACACAGGACCCATAGAGCTTCACTGCTGTAGAGTAGAGGACACAGGACCCATAGAGCTTCACTGCTGTAGAGTAGAGGACACAGGACCCATAGAGCTTCACTGCTGTAGAGGACACAGGACCCATAGAGCTTCACTGCTGTAGAGTAGAGACACAGGGCCCATAGAGCTTCACTGCTGTAGAGTAGAGGACACAGGACCCATAGAGCTTCACTTGCTGTAGAGTAGAGACACAGGACCCATAGAGCTTCACTGCTGTAGAGTAGAGGACACAGGACCCATAGAGCTTCACTGCTGTAGAGTAGAGGACACAGGACCCATAGAGCTTCACTGCTGTAGAGTAGAGGACACAGGACCCATAGAGCTTCACTGCTGTAGAGGACACAGGACCCATAGAGCTTCACTGCTGTAGAGGACACAGGACCCATAGAGCTTCACTGCTGTAGAGTAGAGGACACAGGGCCCATAGAGCTTCACTGCTGTAGAGTAGAGGACACAGGACCCATAGAGCTTCACTGCTGTAGAGAGACACAGGACCCATAGAGCTTCACTGCTGTAGAGTAGAGGACACAGGACCCATAGAGCTTCACTGCTGTAGAGTAGAGGACACAGGACCCATAGAGCTTCACTGCTGTAGAGGACACAGGACCCCATAGAGCTTCACTGCTGTAGAGTAGAGGACACAGGACCCATAGAGCTTCACTGCTGTAGAGGACACAGGACCCATAGAGCTTCACTGCTGTAGAGTAGAGGACACAGGACCCATAGAGCTTCACTGCTGTAGAGTAGAGGACACAGGACCCATAGAGCTTCACTGCTGTAGAGGACACAGGACCCATAGGCTTCACTGCTGTAGAGGACACAGGGACCATAGAGCTTCACTGCTGTAGAGTAGAGGACACAGGACCCATAGAGCTTCACTGCTGTAGAGTAGAGGACACAGGACCCATAGAGCTTCACTGCTGTAGAGTAGAGGACACAGGACCCATAGAGCTTCACTGCTGTAGAGGGACACAGGACCCATAGAGCTTCACTGCTGTAGAGGACACAGGGGCCCATAGAGCTTCACTGCTGTAGAGTACACAGGGCCCATAGAGCTTCACTGCTGTAGAGTAAGGACACAGGACCCATAGAGCTTCACTGCTGTAGAGGACACAGGACCCATAGAGCTTCACTGCTGTAGAGTAGAGGACACAGGGGCCCATAGAGCTTCACTGCTGTAGAGTAGAGGACACAGGGCCCATAGAGCTTCACTGCTGTAGAGTAGAGGACACAGGACCCATAGAGCTTTCACTGCTGTAGAGGACACAGGACCCATAGAGCTTCACTGCTGTAGAGTAGAGGACACAGGACCCATAGAGCTTCACTGCTGTAGAGTAGAGGACACAGGACCCATAGAGCTTCACTGCTGTAGAGTAGAGGACACAGGACCCATAGAGCTTCACTGCTGGTAGAGTAGAGGACACAGGACCCATAGAGCTTCACTGCTGTAGAGGACACAGGGCCCATAGAGCTTCGACTGCTGTAGAGGACACAGACCCATAGAGCTTCACTGCTGTAGAGTAGAGGACACAGGGCCCATAGAGCTTCACTGCTGTAGAGGACACAGGACCCATAGAGCTTCACTGCTGTAGAGTAGAGGGACACAGGCCATAGAGCTTCACTGCTGTAGAGTAGAGGACACAGGACCCATAGAGCTTCACTGCTGTAGAGTTCACTGCTGTAGAGTAGAGGACACAGGGCCCATAGAGCTTCACTGCTGTAGAGTAGAGGACACAGGACCCATAGAGCTTCACTGCTGTAGAGGACACAGGACCCATAGAGCTTCACTGCTGTAGAGGACACAGGACCCATAGAGCTTCACTGCTGTAGAGTAGAGGACACAGGACCCATAGAGCTTCACTGCTGTAGAGTACACAGGACCCATAGAGCTTCACTGCTGTAGAGGACACAGGACCCATAGAGCTTCACTGCTGTAGAGGACACAGGGCCCATAGAGCTTCACTGCTGTAGAGGACACAGGGCCCATAGAGCTTCACTGCTGTAGAGGACACAGGACCCATAGAGCTTCACTGCTGTAGAGTAGAGGACACAGGGCCCATAGAGCTTCACTGCTGTAGAGTAGAGGACACAGGGCCCATAGAGCTTCACTGCTGTAGAGTAGAGGACACAGGACCCATAGAGCTTCACTGCTGTAGAGTAGAGGACACAGGACCCATAGAGCTTCACTGCTGTAGAGTAGAGGACACAGGACCCATAGAGCTTCACTGCTGTAGAGTAGAGGACACAGGACCCATAGAGCTTCACTGCTGTAGAGTAGAGGACACAGGACCCATAGAGCTTCACTGCTGTAGAGTAGAGGACACAGGACCCATAGAGCTTCACTGCTGTAGAGGACACAGGACCCATAGAGCTTCACTGCTGTAGAGGACACAGGACCCATAGAGCTTCACTGCTGTAGAGGACACAGGACCCATAGAGCTTCACTGCTGTAGAGGACACAGGACCCATAGAGCTTCACTGCTGTAGAGTAGAGGACACAGGACCCATAGAGCTTCACTGCTGTAGAGTAGAGGACACAGGACCCATAGAGCTTCACTGCTGTAGAGTAGAGGACACAGGACCCATAGAGCTTCACTGCTGTAGAGGACACAGGACCCATAGAGCTTCACTGCTGTAGAGTAGAGGACACAGGACCCATAGAGCTTCACTGCTGTAGAGTAGAGGACACAGGACCCATAGAGCTTCACTGCTGTAGAATAGAGGACACAGGGCCCATAGAGCTTCACTGCTGTAGAGGACACAGGGCCCATAGAGCTTCACTGCTGTAGAGTAGAGGACACAGGACCCATAGAGCTTCACTGCTGTAGAATAGAGGACACAGGGCCCATAGAGCTTCACTGCTGTAGAGGACACAGGGCCCATAGAGCTTCACTGCTGTAGAGTAGAGGACACAGGACCCATAGAGCTTCACTGCTGTAGAGGACACAGGACCCATAGAGCTTCACTGCTGTAGAGTAGAGGACACAGGACCCATAGAGCTTCACTGCTGTAGAGGACACAGGGCCCATAGAGCTTCACTGCTGTAGAGTAGAGGACACAGGACCCATAGAGCTTCACTGCTGTAGAGTACACAGGACCCATAGAGCTTCACTGCTGTAGAGTACACAGGGCCCATAGAGCTTCACTGCTGTAGAGTAGAGGACACAGGACCCATAGAGCTTCACTGCTGTAGAGTAGACACAGGACCCATAGAGCTTCACTGCTGTAGAGTAGAGGACCCATAGAGCTTCACTGCTGTAGAGTAGAGGACACAGGGCCCATAGAGCTTCACTGCTGTAGAGTAGAGGACACAGGACCCATAGAGCTTCACTGCTGTAGAGTAGAGGACACAGGGCCCATAGAGCTTCACTGCTGTAGAGGACACAGGACCCATAGAGCTTCACTGCTGTAGAGTAGAGGACACAGGACCCATAGAGCTTCACTGCTGTAGAGTAGAGGACACAGGACCCATAGAGCTTCACTGCTGTAGAGTAGAGGACACAGGGCCCATAGAGCTTCACTGCTGTAGAGTAGAGGACACAGGACCCATAGAGCTTCACTGCTGTAGAGGACACAGGGCCCATAGAGCTTCACTGCTGTAGAGTAGAGGACACAGGACCCATAGAGCTTCACTGCTGTAGAGTAGAGGACACAGGACCCATAGAGCTTCACTGCTGTAGAGTAGAGGACACAGGGCCCATAGAGCTTCACTGCTGTAGAGTAGAGGACACAGGACCCATAGAGCTTCACTGCTGTAGAGTAGAGGACACAGGACCCATAGAGCTTCACTGCTGTAGAGTAGAGGACACAGGGCCCATAGAGCTTCACTGCTGTAGAGTAGAGGACACAGGACCCATAGAGCTTCACTGCTGTAGAGGACACAGGACCCATAGAGCTTCACTGCTGTAGAGGACACAGGGCCCATAGAGCTTCACTGCTGTAGAGTAGAGGACACAGGACCCATAGAGCTTCACTGCTGTAGAGTAGAGGACACAGGACCCATAGAGCTTCACTGCTGTAGAGGACACAGGACCCATAGAGCTTCACTGCTGTAGAGTAGAGGACACAGGGCCCTTAGAGCTTCACTGCTGTAGAGTAGAGGACACAGGACCCATAGAGCTTCACTGCTGTAGAGGACACAGGACCCATAGAGCTTCACTGCTGTAGAGTAGAGGACACAGGACCCATAGAGCTTCACTGCTGTAGAGTAGAGGACACAGGACCCATAGAGCTTCACTGCTGTAGAGTAGAGGACACAGGACCCATAGAGCTTCACTGCTGTAGAGTAGAGGACACAGGACCCATAGAGCTTCACTGCTGTAGAGTAGAGGACACAGGGCCCATAGAGCTTCACTGCTGTAGAGTAGAGGACACAGGGCCCATAGAGCTTCACTGCTGTAGAGGACACAGGACCCATAGAGCTTCACTGCTGTAGAGTAGAGGACACAGGGCCCATAGAGCTTCACTGCTGTAGAGTAGAGGACACAGGGCCCATAGAGCTTCACTGCTGTAGAGTAGAGTACACAGGACCCATAGAGCTTCACTGCTGTAGAGGACACAGGACCCATAGAGCTTCACTGCTGTAGAGTAGAGGACACAGGGCCCATAGAGCTTCACTGCTGTAGAGTAGAGTACACAGGACCCATAGAGCTTCACTGCTGTAGAGGACACAGGACCCATAGAGCTTCACTGCTGTAGAGTAGAGGACACAGGGCCCATAGAGCTTCACTGCTGTAGAGGACACAGGACCCATAGAGCTTCACTGCTGTAGAGTAGAGGACACAGGGCCCATAGAGCTTCACTGCTGTAGAGTAGAGGACACAGGACCCATAGAGCTTCACTGCTGTAGAGTAGAGGACACAGGACCCATAGAGCTTCACTGCTGTAGAGTAGAGGACACAGGACCCATAGAGCTTCACTGCTGTAGAGGACACAGGACCCATAGAGCTTCACTGCTGTAGAGTAGAGGACACAGGGCCCATAGAGCTTCACTGCTGTAGAGTAGAGGACACAGGACCCATAGAGCTTCACTGCTGTAGAGTAGAGGACACAGGGCCCATAGAGCTTCACTGCTGTAGAGTAGAGTACACAGGGCCTATAGAGCTTCACTGCTGTAGAGGACACAGGACCCATAGAGCTTCACTGCTGTAGAGGACACAGGACCCATAGAGCTTCACTGCTGTAGAGGACACAGGACCCATAGAGCTTCACTGCTGTAGAGGACACAGGACCCATAGAGCTTCACTGCTGTAGAGTAGAGGACACAGGACCCATAGAGCTTCACTGCTGTAGAGGACACAGGACCCATAGAGCTTCACTGCTGTAGAGGACACAGGACCCATAGAGCTTCACTGCTGTAGAGTAGAGGACACAGGACCCATAGAGCTTCACTGCTGTAGAGTAGAGGACACAGGACCCATAGAGCTTCACTGCTGTAGAGTAGAGGACACAGGGCCCATAGAGCTTCACTGCTGTAGAGTAGAGGACACAGGACCCATAGAGCTTCACTGCTGTAGAGTAGAGGACACAGGACCCATAGAGCTTCACTGCTGTAGAGTAGAGGACACAGGACCCATAGAGCTTCACTGCTGTAGAGGACACAGGACCCATAGAGCTTCACTGCTGTAGAGTAGAGGACACAGGACCCATAGAGCTTCACTGCTGTAGAGTAGAGGACACAGGACCCATAGAGCTTCACTGCTGTAGAGGACACAGGACCCATAGAGCTTCACTGCTGTAGAGGACACAGGGCCCATAGAGCTTCACTGCTGTAGAGTAGAGGACACAGGACCCATAGAGCTTCACTGCTGTAGAGTAGAGGACACAGGACCCATAGAGCTTCACTGCTGTAGAGTAGAGGACACAGGACCCATAGAGCTTCACTGCTGTAGAGTAGAGGACACAGGACCCATAGAGCTTCACTGCTGTAGAGGACACAGGGCCCATAGAGCTTCACTGCTGTAGAGGACACAGGACCCATAGAGCTTCACTGCTGTAGAGTACACAGGGCCCATAGAGCTTCACTGCTGTAGAGTAGAGGACACAGGACCCATAGAGCTTCACTGCTGTAGAGGACACAGGACCCATAGAGCTTCACTGCTGTAGAGTAGAGGACACAGGGCCCATAGAGCTTCACTGCTGTAGAGTAGAGGACACAGGGCCCATAGAGCTTCACTGCTGTAGAGTAGAGGACACAGGACCCATAGAGCTTCACTGCTGTAGAGGACACAGGACCCATAGAGCTTCACTGCTGTAGAGGACACAGGACCCATAGAGCTTCACTGCTGTAGAGTAGAGGACACAGGACCCATAGAGCTTCACTGCTGTAGAGGACACAGGACCCATAGAGCTTCACTGCTGTAGAGTAGAGGACACAGGACCCATAGAGCTTCACTGCTGTAGAGTAGAGGACACAGGACCCATAGAGCTTCACTGCTGTAGAGTAGAGGACACAGGACCCATAGAGCTTCACTGCTGTAGAGTAGAGGACACAGGACCCATAGAGCTTCACTGCTGTAGAGGACACAGGGCCCATAGAGCTTCACTGCTGTAGAGGACACAGGGCCCATAGAGCTTCACTGCTGTAGAGGACACAGGACCCATAGAGCTTCACTGCTGTAGAGTAGAGGACACAGGGCCCATAGAGCTTCACTGCTGTAGAGGAGAGTTTTGCACAAATTGAAGCAGAAATTCACTAAATGTTGAAGAGACGTTCACATATTCTGATTCTGAAGGAGAATGTCTGACTTTTGGAGATTATGATCGATTGTCTATTGACAGTGACCATCACTATGGGGTCATTCCACGCCAAATCAACCAGAGCCCACGCACTTGCGTCTCAAAAAAATCTGAAAAAAATACCATGTGTGCCTATGTTACCCAGGAGACACTCTGTAAAATGTTTTTGTGCTAAGATCAATACTTTTCAAGTAACAGCCAGTTTTACAGGGGGAGGGGGGTGTCAAATTTGTTCTGCCTCTTTTTTTTGTCAAAGTTCACAAGCTCATTGCTCAAGAACTAGAATCTGTAGGAGGCTCAAATTTTGCAGGCTGGTGCATAAATAGGAATAGTATGCAGTAAAATCACCATGAGTAGTCTGGATGATCCTGCATGGTCATAGCAGTCCCTCAAAGTTGATCAAAATTTTATTGGAGTTTTTGGCTGGGTTCTGTTTAGGCCTTCAGCAGACACATTTTTACTCAACATAGACTCTTGGGGTTTTTTTCTTATTTAGATCAGTAGAAACACTCTCCGAAAAAGCAATGAAGAGAAAAGAAAATCCATCAGGGACTGAACAGCAGACCTCACAAGTTTGAAAAATAATTTTGGATCTCATTCAGAGCACCCTAACACCTTGTGGGAATATACAAAGATTTTTTTTATATTTTTTTCTATAATCTGCATTACCTCTTCTTTTTAAAAACACCAATTTGACTTGTCTTATGCAAATCTTTCTTTTTCATTTCCCACCCTGAACAAGGGCAAAATGCACCATAGAGATCTATTGAGAGATTTGTTTTGTATAGAGTAACCACTAGGTGCCACTAAAATCACTGAATCACTGAAATTGCCGGGTGGGGACAAAACATATTGATCTCAATGGTGCATTTTGTCCATGTTTAGGGTGGAAAATGAAAAAGAAAGATTTGCATAAGACAAGTCAAATTGGTGTTTTTACAAAGAAGAGGTAATGCAGATTAACGAAACAAATATAAAAAAAATCTTTGTATATTCCCACAAGGTGTTAGGGTGCTCTGAATATGAGATCCAAAATTATTTTTCAAACTTGTGAGGTCTGCTGTTCAGTCCCTGATGGATTTTCTTTTCTCTTCATTGCTTTTTCGGAGAGTGTTTCTACTGATCTCAATAAGAGAAAAAAAATCAAGAGCCTATGTTGAGTAAAAATATGTCTTCTGTAAGCCTAAACAGAGCCTAGCCAAGAACTCCAATACAATTTTTATCAACTTTGAGGGACTGCTATGACCATGCAGGATCATCCAGACTACTCATGGTGATTTTACTGCATACTATTCCTATTTATGCACCAGCCTGCAAAATTTGAGCCTCCTACAGATTCTAGTTCTTGAGCAATGAGCTTGTGAACTTTGACAAAAAAAAGAGGCAGAACAAATTTGACACCCCCCTCCCCCTGTAAAACTGGCTGTTACTTGAAAAGTATTGATCTTAGCACAAAAACATTTTACAGAGTGTCTCCTGGGTAACATAGGCACACAGATTTTTTTGAGACGCAAGTGCGTGGGCTCTGGTTGATTTGGCGTGGAATGACCCTATGTGTCTGAATGGAGGTGCGTCTTTACTTGTACAGCAATGTCCACTAAACATACCATATATCGACCCTCTGCCCAACATAACTGGATTGCCAGTGCTAATCATGAAGATAGTGTCCGTAATGGACGCGGTAAAACAGGGCTCCAGACTAACTTGTTGCATTGGTACAGGTTACTGCAGAGACGAGTCCTTCCTGCAGAGGGTTGTGGATATGATCCAGGAACTGAGGACCATAAACCCCAAACTGGTGTATGGTGAGTGAGAGCACACTTACACACACACTCACACTCACACTCACACATACACACTCACACTCACACTCACACTCACACTCACACTCACACTCACACACACTCACACTCACACTCACACTCACACTCACTCACACTCACACTCACACTCACACACACATACACACACACACACACACACACACACACACACACACACACACACACACACACACACAAAATCAACACACTCAAGAAACACCCATCATAGTGTGTGTCTGATTGTCTTGCAGTGTGTGATCCAGTGATGGGAGACCATGGCTCAATGGTAAGAGTGAACACTAGTTATGACACACACAAACATATATATCTTTGGGAACTTGGGGATTTGAGTGTGGCCAGGTATAGGAGAGCTTTTGTGTGTGTGAGTGTATGTGTGATTTGTTTCTCTGTATTGTGTTTTGTATGTTTAAGGACCCCCTCGAAAATGAGATGAATCATCTCAAGGGGCTTATCCTAACAAATAAACATAAACATATATATATATATATATATATATATATACTGTATATACAGATATATACTCGTATATACAGATATACATCTAAATACAGTCATGGCTGAACTTGCAGGCAGTTACGGGCAGACAAGTACGTCCTGTTGAAAACGATAATTAATCGATAATTAATTTAATTTAGTCTAATAGATTCTTATCGACAATTAATCGATAGTCGACTAATCGTTAGCATCCCTAGTATGTTCCTTACTGTAGTGTGTGTGTGTGTGTTCCACTATGTTATGGAGGTGTTGTACTGTAGTGTGTGTATATTCCTTACTTTAGTGTGTGTGTGTGTGTGTGTGTGTGTGTGTGTGTGTGTGTGTGTGTGTGTGTGTGTGTGTGTGTGTGTGTGTGTGTGTGTGTGTGTGTGTGTGTGTGTGTGTTGCAGTATGTGCCAGAGGTATTGTTGCCTGTGTATAAGGAGAAGGTGGTTCCCATCGCCGATATCCTGACACCCAACCAGTTTGAAGCAGAGTAAGTGACAATATTTACAATGTGTGAGTGAGTGAGTGAGTGAGTGCAGAGTAAGTGACAATATTTACAATGTGTGAGTGAGTGAGTGAGTGAGTGAGTAAGTGACAATATTTACAATGTGTGAGTGAGTGAGTGAGTGAGTGCAGAGTGAGTAACAATATTCCAATAGGCATTCTATTCAATATGGATGTGTGTGGACATTTTTTGTATGTTCATACATTTGTGTGTGTTTCAGGTTGCTGACGGGCAGGAAAATCACTTCTGAGCAGGATGCTTTAGAGGTTAGTGTGTGTGTGTGTGTGTGTGTGTGTGCATTTCTGTTTGTGTGTGTGTGTTTCTGTTTGTGTTTACTGGTCCTCGTAATGTGTATTGTGTGTGTGTGTATAATGTGTGTGTGTGTGTGTGTGTATAATGTGTGTGTGTGTGTGTGTGTGTGTGTGTGTGTGTGTGTGTGTGTGTGTATAATGTGTGTGTGTGTGTGTGTGTGTGTGTGTGTGTGTGTGTGTGTGTATAATGTGTGTGTGTGTGTGTGTGTGTGTGTGTGTGTGTGTGTGTGTGTGTGTTGTAGGTGATGGCTCTGCTCCATGATGCTGGTCCTCATAATGTAACTAGTGCAGTGCCCGTTCAAACAATGTTTTCCAAGAAACTTGTTGCTAAATGACGTTGATGCAGGTATCATATCATATTAGATTGGTGATGATGTAGAATCAGGCCCGTGCAGTTAGTAGAGCTTTTTACTGTCTTTGCAAAGTAAAAAAAGTGAAGGGGAAAGGGTTTGAGTTGCAGCTAATGGCAATAATAGACACATTACATACCCGTGCGTTTTTGCTGTTGTTGGGAAATGATAGCCTAAAGCTAACCGTGGCCTAAAAGCTGACCATGGCAATACCAGTGCTATGAACTCGGAAGTGATGTTTGAATGAATGTTATGGCCATAGCCGATGTCCAGATAGAGTCAAGAACGGCTGTTTTAAATGCAAATTTTAACAGAATGCTACTGACGTGTGTGTCGGCATTGCAAGATCAACAACCTGATCAGGCAACAGAACCTGCTAGGCAACCGGGATGTTGATGAGTAGCCTATGCAACGTTACGTAAGGGATAACGGCCGACGAGGTGACCGGTTCGATGGAAATAATGGCTAGGTGGAGGTCTAGAACTCCGGCGACGTGCGAAGCACGGAGACGGAGTTACCTCCGCCGTGCCATTATTTCCATCGAACCGGTCGACCTCGAAGGCCGTTATCCCGCTTATCTCCCGTTTGTATTCATAACCTGTATATTTAGCACATAGTTTTATTCCACCGTTGCGTCCGTAAACATCGCTGAAACTGTCTTGACTGTGGGACTACTTTCCGCCACATATCAACTTTCTACTTGTAGGACAAAACTGCCGTTACTAGTTCTAAATGGATGGTTGCTATGGCCAAAAGCCAGTCGTTAGTTCTAAATGGCTGGTTGCTACGGCCAAAAGCCAGTCGTTAGTTCTATCTCTCCCGTTGTCAAGCGGGCATATCCCAGGATTCTGATCAACTTTAACTTTGAAAGATCGCTACTTTTATAGCCTACATGGCATCCAACTCGCTACAATCCACCTCCGTCATATGCTACAATGTTACTATGGTTCTGCACGTCTGTATTTCAGCTTGGATGCAACGTGACAGTTCAATTAAACTTCGCAACGAGTTTGGCGAATTAATATTCAAGTGTGATACGCGAACTACTTCAAAGGTAGCAGGTTATACGAAGTTAATGGCCACCCCATCAGCCAATCAGAGAAGAGAAATCCATTGTTGAGGGAGATAAGTGACTTTAATTTCAATTTCAATTTAATGTCGCTTATAGAGCGCCAATACATTACACATGTCTCAAGGCGCTTTACAGAGTGTTAGACATTCAAAGAGAGCCCATGAGTGACAGGGGCAAGGAAAAACTCCCTAGAATTGGAGATACATATAGGAAGAAACCTCAGACAGACCCACGACTCAAGGGCCCAACCCATCTGCCTTGGGTCAGTTACAGTACAGTCATTTGTAGTTTGAAAGTTACAATGACAATGAAAGTTCAAATAGTCCAGTGTAGGGAATAAATTGTCCATTAGTAATCCATTAGTTATTTCGGAAGGTGATGGGTCGCTGGGATCCGAGGGCCAAAGATTCGGGCAGGGAACCCCAGCAGGCGATGTTAGGGCAGTCATAGGGATGGCGAAGGCAATGGCGATGGTAGGGCAGTCAGAGGGATGTGACTTCAGGTGTGATGAGGGACAGGCACAGAGATGGTTGATGGCTGGTAATGGTTTACCTCACAGGTGAGGTATAGGGGAAAGGGAAGAGAAATAGAGTGTGTTAGTATTACTGTAAGTCATATTAAGTATTAATAAGTATATCAATGGTGATATAAATGGTTATACTATAGAGGGTTTACAAAACGCTTTTACACACCTCTTTTGTGGGGACAGGTGCGTAGGAATAGGTTACCCAGTTAAACCCGAAGAGGCATCCCGCACATCGTCCACCACGCATGCAAACATCCACCCACCCACCACGCACGCAACATCCACCCACCCACAATGCCCCCCCCAATGCCCCCCCCCCAGGCGAACCCACACACCACCTCTGAACCGCGCGTCGGAGCAGCATGGCCGAGCATGGCCAGCCAGAGTCCGCCCACAGGCGGCGCCACCCATCCGCAGACACCCCCCACCACCATCCGCGAGCAGAGAGAACGGGGCCCGCGCCAGCCCCACCCCAACCACAACACCACGCGAACACACACCACGGCCCGACCAGGACACACAATCTGATCCGCCCCGCCGCCTAGGCCCCCCGGAAGCAGCGCCCCCAGAGCAAAAGTCCAGAATGCTTCATGTCTTTGGACGTGTCATCCTGTCATCCTGTTGACAGGGTCGGGAGGCGTAGGGAGGCGATGTAGTGTAATTAAAAACGTTAAAATCATTGGACATTGGTGTAATGTAATTAAAATCGTTAAAACCATTGGACTTCCACTCTAGAAACACCACCCCAAGAAGGCCCGGACCGCGAGCCCAATCCAAATACAATGCCGCAACAGCCCTCCCCTCCGCCATCCACTCCCAGCATTCCCACCTCCCCCGTCCCCCCCATCCCACTAAATGCACAGCCGTGCACATCTGATCAGACCGCATGCCCCAGCCAGACCGCCAATATACGCCCACGCAGAGCCACTGGCGAATGGAGCCGACACGAACCCCACCCCCCCCCCCATCTACAGACGGCGACGGGAGGCCCCCCACGGACGAGCAACGCCACCCGCGAACGGACCCCGACCGGCCCAGAGCACCCAGCCACACCACCCAGGCGCGCAGCCCAGACATGATGCGCAAGCCCACCCGGGGAAGGCCCATGACCGAAACGGCGCAAATGGACAAAAGCCCGCATGCGCAGTAAATGAACAAATGCCCGCACGCGCAACAGACAGTACGCGGGACCCTCCCCCCCAAGCTACACTATAGAGGACAGGACAGGGAGAGAAGGAAAGAGGGAGAGTTGAGAGAGACAGAGGGAGAGGGGAGAAGAGGAGTTGTACGGCATGCCACATAAGAAGTCCATGACAGCGCAATGCTAAAGCAGCATAACTAAGGCATGGTGCACTTTAACAGCCTGCTTACCAACATAGGTGCATGTGTGTCGGACTCAGCATGTTTATCCAACATGATCAATATTGAAACGGTCCGTTGTTTACGTGAGACATCGTCATTTCCATGAATGGCAACACCTGAGTTTGTCAGCGAAATGGGCTTTTTTGTTTCTATGCTGGAGTAAGTGAGATGAGAAGGGGAGTGGCTAGTGCGGAGAGTGGTAGAATTGTGGGATTGCGGTAGAGTTATATTTTGTTTAATTTAACAATATCTTTGTCATTTTTTGTCCAGAAACTACCAAACTTTGCACTGCCCTCACGCATGTCATTAGCAAGACGTGTCAAATCTTCGGTCAGTCGGATGAGTGGTTTGAGAGTTATACGTGGAACAGACAGACAGAGTGACACACAGACAGACGTTCCTTGCATTAATAGATAGATGTGTATTAAGTGTGTGTGTGTGTGTGTATAATGTGTGTGTGTGTGTGTGTGTGTGTATAATGTGTGTGTGTGTGTGTGTGTGTGTGTGTGTGTGTGTGTATAATGTGTGTGTGTGTGT
>NC_084997.1:40187148-40212148 GCF_963854185.1 Sardina pilchardus | reverse complement strand
GGTCACAAAACCAACTAGGCTTCGTTTAACAGTTGTATTTCTGTAAAATAAGGTCTAAATGCATACCACACAAGCAGGGATATGGTAATTGGTTTTTAATAAGTAAACTTATGTAAAAACTGAGCACAAATTGTTACAAATAAAATCAAAATCTGTGTAATGTCATGTATAATATGCAGATTCATCCTTGAAAAATTCATATTATCTTTTTGCACTGTTAGTAAATTAAACTAAGTTTGTTGTGAGTAAACAACTTACTTTAACTTATTGAAAGCAGATGCGTATTAATAACTGAGAATTTTTATCTTTCAGTAATTCAAAATAATACTAGTTTAGATTAACTGAATTATTTTCATAGATTGCAAAAGGTCTGTCACTGGAGAAAGAAAATACATATGTGTGGTCAGCTTCGATAGTGACTGTGAAGCTTTCTGCGGTCCCTTGTTCGATAGACAACGTCTGCGATGCGGTCTCTGTGACCGGAGGTTGACCTCAGTAACCATAGTCAAGAGTCAGCTGCCATAAACAATCTATTTTCTCCGAAAGTGTGAAGACACTTTATTATAGGTACGATTGCAGGCAATAGGATCAGCAGTGAAAAAGGACTAGATTAAAGAGAGCCTCCTAAAAAGTTTCACTTGTTGACCCCAGAGTCCTGATCAAGGATTTTTGGTCCAAATAGAGAAAGTCTCTCTCTTTTGCATCAGTCCTTTCGTACATCCTAAACCCGTTGAAAAGGGGCCCCTGCAAAAAACACGATACTGATAGTCACTTCCTTTTCTGCAAGGCAAGTTTTGCAGAGACAGAAGAGGAAGCACACACTCTGTAGCAAGTCGAAGAACTCGCAGAGTCTAAAAACAAGCATACTCTTTGGTAAGGTGTGAAAAAAACACAGAATTCAAAGACAGAGACACCACACCACTCTTCTTGAAAAAGCGAGAGCCTCGCTGTTTTTCGAAGAAATACACACACACCCACGGAGTAGCGATCTCAACTGTGATTGTAGTAGCCCTATATTCACCAGAGTAGACACAAAACGCAACATGGCGCCCAACGTGTAGGCAGTGATTGAGTAAGACGAACAAGTCACCACACTAGCTTAAGCGCTCGAACCCACAATACCTAGAACAGTGTATAGGGTACGATACACAAAGAGCTTCTTTTTAGATAACCCAGTAGAGGCCTCACTGGCAAAACCTAAAAAGGGCTCGCAAACTGCGCATAAAAGTCTCATTAAATAATAGCGAAGGCGCAAATCGACCCAGTAAAAGGCAAACAAGGATTATAAGGTACCGGCCCTTATATATCCTGCCGCGTGATAGTTACTGGTCAAACCAAGTTCGATCACTGAAGCCGACAGAGGCTGACTGTATCCGTAGCATAAGGCAAATCTTAGGTGTCACTGGTTGTATCCTGACGCGAACCCAGAACACGGAGTGAAGTGGGGAGTTGCTAACCCACGAGGGACCGCACCTATCTGAAGAGTCCCTAGCAGGGAGGAACAGTTATTAAACAGCCGAGACTAGGGCATTATGGACCCTGCAGCCGCAGACAGTGAATGGACAGATAGCTCTAAATCTGACTCAGATGATGAGCAAGAAGCTCCTTTCAGTATGCGAGCTATGAGGGAAGCCATAGCCCGACACCAAAGTCCGGGTGGTAGGAGGCAGCGCCGTTGGCCGACACGCACGTCTAATCCTACACAAAATTGCAGGTTAATCCTGGGAAATGTTTTGGATTTAGACTTCGGTACAGACAGGGGCACCTTTCTCAACCCGGCAAACGTACAGCTGTCGCACACAGCAGGAGTAGCTGCTGCAGTGCAAGGCCGCTGGAGTGAAGAGACCCGAAATAATCGAGCCGACCTATTATCACAACTCCCGCTGAGATCAGGAACCGTGATAGCACAAAAGGTCATAACTGACCCACAGGTTAGCACAGTCTTACACGTCGCTTATGAAGCCCATGATGGGACAATGAACCACCACCAACAGGTGCAACATTTACAAACATTGATACAAAAAGCTGTGTTGATGGCGTCAGGAACCATAATAACCCCTCCCTTTGGTGATGGAGTTTTTGGTTACGACACCCTAGCAGCAACAGGGGCGCTCCGAAATGTAGTACTGCTAAACCCAGGAAGACATTTCGTAGTAGTAGCGCTAACAGAAGACAAATTTCAAAACCTAAATGATGAGTTAGGGAAACCACTAGCCCAGGTATCGATAGACCAAAATAATGGCACAAGAAGTGATGTGATAAGCGTTCCCACAGCACCTTTGATCGCTGACATCACATCACACATGCCAGACACACTCCCCCCGATCTTCAGACCCCCGGGCGGCACAAGGGCAGCTCCAGGCGTTGAGCCTGTGGAACCTGAGTTTCCTGACCCCCCGATACAAAGGGAGGGAATTGTGACCGAGGTCGGGGGAGTTAGAATGATTTTCTTAGCCGCACCACCAGATCAGGCCCCATCTGAAAACATGGGCGCTTTGACTGTATTGAGGCAAGTTGACATTATGACAGATCCCCCAGAAGAGGCTGAGATAAGGAGGACTTTCGGGTCAGCCAGATATCGTATAGCCCGTAGTACAGTAGCCACCAGCATAGGAGAGCCTGAGCCGGGGGAGATGGTGAGATTAAACACACCAGGAGCCCTCAGGGAATGGTACTCCGCAGTGCAATTGGTGAGAATACAGCAAAACACCAAAATTAATGATTTGTCGGCGGCCATAAGGTACTCTATAGCAGACGCAGCGGATGACAATGATCCCATTGTAACCATAAGACTGCGTACTCAAAGAAAAACCTTTCTGGGTCTTAGACAGAGAGAGCTATTTGCAGCAGTTGCAGTAGCCTACCCATGGGGAACCGCCACAAATCCCATAACGGTGAGGTTCTTAGTTGACGTAGAAGAAAATGAGGCATTCCTAGAAAGTCTAATGAAACAGGCATACGCCGGTGTGCCAAAAGGGACCTCTTTGAGCGCTTCCACTCTCCCCATCCCCGTCACGGGCGAGCACGCCTTGTCTGAGGAGGAAGTGGGGGAAAGAGAGGATGGCCTCAGATACAGCGTTCCGGTCACACCAGAGCGAGGGCGAGACAGAGCTAGGGCCTGGCCACGAACACCCAGACCTTCCCCCCCGAGGGGGACCCCGAGCAGTCTTCAATATGAAGGGTCACAACTACAAAATTCAACCCCACAAGGACCCACAAGGGTCCACGCCATGCCGTCTCCGATAAGTGTAGGAGCACCCATAATACGAGCCCCCTCTACTGTATCGTTCGCGTCTCCCCATGACCCGATACAGTATATTAGAGGGGAAAACAAAAAATCACCGCCGGTTAAATATAGAACACAAAATTGTAAAGCCCCCCCGTGTAAACCACCTATATGGTCAACATACGAAGGAGTAGCTTTCTGCCCACTAAATACTTCTCAAACTTATCAATATAAAGAGAATGAGAATAAAAGACCAAACATCCCCTGGTATGAAGCCTCAAGAGAGGAAAGAGAAGTAATCGGCCAAGCGCCCTCATCCTCTGAAGTTTTGGGCCTACCTGGCATAACCAGAACATGGAAAGAGGCACAGCTGGCTATAGGTTATGACTATTACAAACAGGGATGTGATAGAAGAGACCGGTCTATAGAGAGATACTTTGGAATAAACGCCCTGTTCAATTCTATAGACCCTCCCCAAGCACAGCCAACCTGGAGCAGCAATGAGCGGACAGAGAGCCGTGGTGCTGCAATTCAACCAGAGTTAGGCACCTCCACCTTTTCACGAAGCCAAATCTTAGGCGCAGGGATGAGCACCGTAAAACTTCTTGGCCTACTTCCCCCTAGGACGGAAGGGCAATCCGACGCGGTATATCTCAAAGGCTGTGTTGATGCAGGACTTCCTGAAGAATTACTTCAGGATCCGACAATGAACCTGGCCCTGAGTGTTAACAAAGGCATTAGAGTGCCTCCAGGAAGCACATGTTTTGATCTAGTGAAAACTCACAAGAGAGCCCCAGGAGAGGATGAGTTGGAGGAACAACTCAAAATCTTATCCAAAGAGGTGACAGAAAAGAAAATATCACTAGATCAAGCCATGAGAACTGTGATACATAAAGGGGCTAGTGCAGTACAGCAAGAGAGATTATTAAATGCGATACCCGGTGGTACACCCCTGGCTGCAGGTTGGCCATGTTGGAACTCAACAGATAAACAACAACAAATATACATATATGATAGGAGATCAAGCGCTAATAAGGCGAGAGCTAAGGAGAAGGAGTGGGATCAACAATACCCCTCCTCTCAAGGCTAAACAAAAATAAGATACAGATAGCAGGTTTAAACCCACTATTTGGAAAACTGAAAACCAAATGCAGTAACTGCGCCAACAAGGGAACCAAAATGTACCCCATCGCTGTTAAAAGGCGAGGGGAGTGCTACTCCACTGACGTTGCGGTGCCCCTACCTACTACTACATTAGGGAATAAATATTTTCTAATAATAACCGACAATGCAGGGGGTGACACAAAGGTCTACCCGTGCAAAAAAGCAACAGCAAGAGTCATTGCTGATTGCATCGCACAATACTTCACAAACAAACAACCACTGTCACTGAGAATGGACAACGCAACTCATTTCAAGAACAAAATAGTATTAAAATGAATAGAGGAAATGGGCGTTCAAGCAATATTCTCAATGGTATACAAACCCGAAACAAATCACAAAGAGTTGTGGAAAGAACAGTGAGGTCAGCATAAGAGTACATAAAAGCAAATGCCACCGTCAACTGGGACAAGCCCAGGCAACTGATGTTGCTTAATGAGTACTTATCGCAACCAGAACTCTCTAAAGCCACAAAACACCCATATGCAGGGCCTATGGCCACTCCTGTCCTGCTCCACAGAGAGCAGACGAGAGGCCAGGGCCTCAAAAACACAAACGAAGGTGAAGACATTGTAGTGAACGTAGCAGGTAACGTTGTGACCTTAGCAAAGACAGGCAGGGTACATCTTTCACACATACGTTTACGAAAATGATCACACACTCAACACCCACACACACTAAGCCCAGGTGTCTTGCCCAAGGACAACTTGTCGTCTCAGACACAGGGGAGGGCTCGATTAAGCTGGGCCGAGGGGACCCCTCGGACCCAGCTGGGACTCTGCTTAGGTGGACAACATACTCTCCAGGGGAAACTCTGGACCACAGAGTAAAAGAACCAAAAGATCCAGATACTCTGGATCAAGATGACTCTTTACTCCCAATCATTGACGGGAAGAGGGGCTCAGAGTTTGACAAACCTCCCCCTGTCCCCGACTGTGAAATCAACTTTTACAGGGACTTCCCAGAAAGTCACTTGGATGGTTAGAGATTGGGGCATTAGCCCAGAAAATCTCGCACAAAGCAGCCGAAGATGACCTGCTGGAAGCCTGTTGAACAACATCCCCCAGACAAGAGGTGAGGTGACTCAAACTGAAGTTGAAACGAAGACTAGAACTGTGACAGTGACGGGAGAACACACACACACCCGTCACAGGAAGAAAAAAATCGAGGCAGCTGGCTGGCGTAGATTCGACGCACTCAAACCAGAAGTAGGTCCATACGACGCCTGCATCCTCGACCCAACAGGCATGGCCAGCAACCCAGACGCAACAGGATCGACGTTTCCACGGTTCCAGAGGAGGATGTAGAAGGTGGTAGAAAGTGAAACCGTGGAAAAGTATGATTGTACCCTTAAGGTTTGCTAGACATACATCTAAAACATACTTGCTTGATACCAGCTTGCTCTAAACCAAATAAAAATGTGCAAATGCAGCAATGAGAGATAAACTTATATGAAAAGAATATTTACTCAGATTTTCAAAGTGTGATTCTGCTTAAATAAAAAACATGTAATTTTACTTAGAATAGAAGTATGATTTTGCAATAGATTATAAAACTGTATTTTTTACTTAAACTTGAAAGAATAACTGTTTAGACTTAAAATGTATTTTTTTCCCTTGAATTTGATAGAATGTTTAATCAAAAGATTTAAGTGTTTTAATCCAACTTATATAGTATGTCATGTTTAATGAAATGTGCTTAGAATTAGTATAGAGGAAAAAGCTTGTAGTTCATGTGCAGGCCTGAGTTTAAAGTAAGGTCACCAGAAAGAGAAAAAAAGAGACAAAGACACTTGATCGTGTCGGAGCGCAATAGGTTTAGACTTGGGCGTGAAAGTAGTATAAAAGGTCTCCTTCGCGGGGACTTAAGGCTCTTCTCCTTTTTCTTTTGGACTCTGAACTTTGCATTTAGAGACAGATAGATTTTTTTTTTTATATATTGTATTTTATTTTTAATAAAGTCAAAGCCCTAACCTTTTGT
Organism: Sardina pilchardus; assembly: GCF_963854185.1. Classification (NCBI taxonomy): domain Eukaryota; kingdom Metazoa; phylum Chordata; class Actinopteri; order Clupeiformes; family Clupeidae; genus Sardina; species Sardina pilchardus. Next base: position 40,205,781 of record NC_084997.1, on the reverse strand, counting down.
TAGGGCATTGTTTAAAAGCCGCCGAGAGTTCTTTTTCGTGTTTCCTGCCTCCCCTGTGTCAAAGAGAACATCGATCCTCTCGCAAGAGGCGCAAGCCTACAGAGGGGACCCAGTGGGTAAGTTTGTCTGTGGTTTGGGCTTACTTTCTAAGACACCGTTAATGGGCAAATACTTACTGCACAATGCACTGACACATACAGGAGTAGCGAACTCAGCTGTGTATTTAGGAAGGAAAGTTCTATACACCGTAGCGGTCACAAAACCAACTAGGCTTCGTTTAACAGTTGTATTTCTGTAAAATAAGGTCTAAATGCATACCACACAAGCAGGGATATGGTAATTGGTTTTTAATAAGTAAACTTATGTAAAAACTGAGCACAAATTGTTACAAATAAAATCAAAATCTGTGTAATGTCATGTATAATATGCAGATTCATCCTTGAAAAATTCATATTATCTTTTTGCACTGTTAGTAAATTAAACTAAGTTTGTTGTGAGTAAACAACTTACTTTAACTTATTGAAAGCAGATGCGTATTAATAACTGAGAATTTTTATCTTTCAGTAATTCAAAATAATACTAGTTTAGATTAACTGAATTATTTTCATAGATTGCAAAAGGTCTGTCACTGGAGAAAGAAAATACATATGTGTGGTCAGCTTCGATAGTGACTGTGAAGCTTTCTGCGGTCCCTTGTTCGATAGACAACGTCTGCGATGCGGTCTCTGTGACCGGAGGTTGACCTCAGTAACCATAGTCAAGAGTCAGCTGCCATAAACAATCTATTTTCTCCGAAAGTGTGAAGACACTTTATTATAGGTACGATTGCAGGCAATAGGATCAGCAGTGAAAAAGGACTAGATTAAAGAGAGCCTCCTAAAAAGTTTCACTTGTTGACCCCAGAGTCCTGATCAAGGATTTTTGGTCCAAATAGAGAAAGTCTCTCTCTTTTGCATCAGTCCTTTCGTACATCCTAAACCCGTTGAAAAGGGGCCCCTGCAAAAAACACGATACTGACAGTCACTTCCTCTTCTGCAAGGCAAGTTTTGCAGAGACAGAAGAGGAAGCACACACTCTTTAGCAAGGCGAAGAACTCGCAGAGTCTAAAGACAAGCATACTCTTTGGTAAGGTGTGAAAAAAACACAGAATCCAAAGACAAATACACCACACCACTCTTCTTGAAAAAGCGAGAGCCTCGCTGATTTTTGAAGAAATACACACACACCCACGGAGTAGCGATCTCAACTGTGATTGTAGTAGCCCTATATTCACCAGAGTAGACACAAAACGCAACAAATCATCATCATCATAATCATAATGATACAATAATAGACGAAAGAACAGTCCTGATTTATAGCCATGCATTGGAGCCGCAGCCTAGGCTTTTGTTAACAAGCTTTGCAGAAGTTCAGGAAAGCTGTTGTTTTTTTCAGTTTAATTAGTCTATGATTTGAGCTAAATATTCTTCATAAAAGTAAAATGAAAATAAACAGTTGTTTCGCCAGTTGTAATAGTAGGCTATAGAATAGCATCAGGACAGACATTCACGCACTAGCTGCGCAAAGGTCTGCGTTGTTTGCGATGACTTCTTGTCCGCACTTGCTGTGTAGGTTAGTTCCCCGATCTCATCAAATTAGGCTACTTAGAGGTCAGCAGTGTTGGGGAGCTTAAAGATGAATAGTCAAAAAGAACATGGCTATAGCCTACTTTCGGTCATTATTATTAATAGAGTCGGGTGCGCTCGAAACGCAGAGACTACGGGAAAGTGTGTGTCTGCGCCACGCCACTATTAGGCTATCCTACTGTTTATATTTAACTGCTAATTTCTCTAAAAATAATTATGAAAAGCCAACAAGGTTAACGTATACAATTCAAAAGGATCCAGTAGCTTTAGTCTACAGTTTGACTAATTTGTCTTCTTCAAAGAGAAAGTCGTAGGTCCGTTTCCAATAAACGAAACAGGAGTCCTACGATTGACGCGTGTTCTTATAAAAATGTATTGTCTTAAGTTAATATTCTTGAATGTTTATTGTAACAAACAGCACAGTTCATACTCATATAACTGACACGACCAACACGGTCAGAAAAACCGTGGAACTTCTAATATAACATTCATGCCGTGCATCACGTTCTTACTCAAAAACTAAAACATCTTAAAGTGACATGCACCTAATTAAACAACATGTCACCTAGGGCCTATGTAAGTTACACCAAATTATATCCTGACATCAGAAAATGTCAATTCTTTTGCATATTACATTAACATTATCAATTATTCCAAATCTTCAATATCAGAGGCCTATCTGACGGTAAACCTACTGTATGGCTGTGAGTTTTAATTGTTTTCATGCATGTCTGATAATAGGTGAGGAATGTTTTGGAGACATACATGTATTTTAGGCATAATGCTGGCCCTAATCTCTGACTGAAAGTGTGCAGAATTTATGCATTTACATAACAGTATTTAATACATTTTCTCGGGGGTGACACCCCCCAACCCCCTATAACTTTTTTGGGGGGCTATGGCCGGCCCTGGGAGCACTCTTAATAAGCAACAGTCTGCAGTATTGAATAGCTAGGCCTACTTTAAAATGTGTTACTTGTAAACGGAGGTCTACGCTAAGGCCCTTTGATTTGCATCACTTGCGTGTGTCCTTTTTTTTTTTTTTTTTTTTTTTGACAAAAAAATTTCAGTCAGATGATTTTTTTTCACTTTAATCCATGCACACACACACACACACACACACACACAGACACACCCCAACGACCTGAGGGTGAGATACACACACACACACACTCACACACACACACACTCACACCCCAACGACCTGAGGGTGAGAGATACACACACACACACACACACACACACACACACACACACACACACCCCAATGACCTGAGGGTGAGATACACACACACTCACACCCCAACGACCTGAGGGTGAGATAGATACACACACACACACACACACACACACACACCCCAACGGCCTGAGGGTGAGATACACAAACAAACACACACACACACACACACACACACACACACACACACCCCAACGACCTGAGGGTGAGATACACACACACACACACACATACACCCCAACGGCCTTAGGGTGAGATACACAACACACACACACACACACACACACACACACACACACACACACACACACACACACACACACACACACACACAGATACAGACAGACAGATACACGCACACACGCACACACACCCCAACGACCTGAGGGTGAGATAGATACACGCACGCACGCACGCACGCACGCACGCACACACACACACACACCCACCCCAACGACCTGAGGGTGAGATACACAAACACACACACACACCCCAATGACCTGAGGGTGAGATAGATACACACACACACACACACACACACAGGTTACGGCCGAACAACACCCATGGCCGAACAATATCCATTACCAACCCCACTCTCATGCGTACTATATTATGTTATTATATTATTATTATTTTATTTATTGTATACAGTATATGTATTGTACATGTCTGATGTTTTTATATTATTATTATTATTATTATTATTATCAATAATATTACATTAATTGTTTATATACAGTATATGTATTGTACACGTCTGATATACACATGTTTTTATATTATTATTATTATTATTATAATTAATAATATTATATTAGTTGTTTATATACAGTATATGTATTGTACACGTCTGTCTCCCTATTAGACGGCATGTGAGAAGACCGTATCCACCATGCACCACGTCATCAAGAGGACCATGGCCTATGCCCGCAGTGAGTGTGTGAGAGAGATTTGATGTGTGTGTGTGTGTGTGTGTCTGTGTGTGTGTGTGTCTGTGTACCAGCTGTGTCTCTGCTCTGAGTTTACTTCCGTGAGTACACTTTCGTGCAGCACCCTATGTGCCCTGTGTGCTTACTGGCATAGTGTGCACATTTTAACAGGATAGTGTCGTCTCATATCAAACGCTAACCTCTGTGCACTTCACGGAAATGACGATCGTAACGTTTAAATATCATTATATTGGTGTCCTCTATTCGACCGTGATATGGCCGTACTGTGTCAAAACATTAACAGTTTATGTTGTAACTTGCTTGTACCTCTGTAAAGTGTGTTTTCGACCACTGCTGCTTCAGATTTCTCTACCGCGATTTCTTTTTTTTTAAAGATTTATTTTTGGGCTTTTCATGCCTTTATTTGGACAGGACAGTAGAGAGAATGACAGGAAGTGAGTGGGAGAGAGAGTCGGGGTGGGATCTGGAAAGGACCACGGGGCGGGAAACGAACCCGGGTCGCCAGCGTACGGTGCAGGTGCCCCAGCCAGTTGCGCCACTGCCGGGGCCTCTACCGCGATTTCTACGAGTTTGAAAATACTCCCTCCCCTTCCGCTATATAGCCAAGATGGCGTCCGTTAAGTGTCCAGCGTTCCACACTCAACTTTTTGACCGTTATGAGTGCACCATCCGGGGACTTGCAGTGCCCTTCGTGTCGTTCGAAGTTTCAGTGTGAATGCCCTCACACACTCAAATTAAGTATTTTAAGTGCAGAAGTGCGCCATTTGAGACACAGTGATGTGTGTGTGTATGTGTGTGTGTGTGTGTCTCTGAACGATGTGTTCCCACGGGTCATGGAAATTTCTGGAATATCATGGAAATTTGATAATCTATTCCAGACATGGAAAGTCATGGAATTTTGTTGTAGCAGTTTCAAATTTACTTGCCAAAATACATTAGTGCAAATATATATGTACAGTATGTCTACGCAGAACTGGTGTATGTCTGGTAATTAGTTTTACTGCTTGCTTAACTGGTTGTGGTTAGCCCAGTTTTGCTTATTCAATGTCCATTTATTTATCTCCCACTCTAAAAAGTCAGATTATTGAATGCTGCGCATCTATTCTGAAGTCTATGATCTATGATGTTGATTCAGTCTATAGTAGCTCATGGAAATTCAGCTTTTTCATCAGAGAAAGTCAGGGAAAAGTCTTTGAATTGTATATCTGTTTTAGAAGCCTGGTTTTAACTATGTGTATGTCCACTGTGCGTGTGTGTGTGTGTGTGTGTGTGTGTGTGCGTGCGTGCGTGCGCGTGTGTGTATGTCCACTGTGCGTGCGTGCGTGCGTGCGTGTGTGTGTGTGTGCTTGCGTTTGTGCGTGCGTGCGTGTGTGTGTGTGTGTGTGTGTCTCAGCGGTGGCGGTGGGGAGACGGCCTACTGCAGCAGAGCTGGAGCTGCGGATGATTCAGAGTAAAGCGGACATCGAGGAGCCCTCCATCGCCGTGCAGGCCCAGCTCATCTAGATCCTGCACCTCCCACTCACACCCTCATAGAACCCCACCAGTGTTCCATCCCATTCAGTAGAACCCCACCAGTGTTCCATCCCATTCAGTAGAACCCCACCAGTGTTCCATCCCACACAATAGAACCCCACCAGTGTTCCATCCCATTCAGTAGAACCCCACCAGTATTCCATCCCACACAATAGAACCCCACCAGTGTTCCATCCCATTCAATAGAACCCCACCAGTGTTCCATCCCATTCAAGAGAACCCCACCAGTGTTCCATCCCACACAACAGAACCCCACCAATAGTTTCATTCAGTAGAACCCTGCCAGCAGTTCATCTCATTCCGTCCATGAAGTGCAGTTCTGAAAGAGTTGATTTTATTCCGTCTATGAAGTGCAGTTCTGAAAGAGTTGATTTTATTCCGTCTATGAAGTGGATTTGTAAGCGTTGATTCCTCTCCTCATTCCATCCATTGATTCCTCTCCTCTCCATCGTTCCTCCTAAACGGTTATGTCAGGAGGGTGTATGGTGGTGGTGGTGGTGGGGGGGGGGACTTAAGGGGGATCCACTCCTGGTTTATTGCAGACATGCACCGCTGCCTTATGGTGACAGACCTACATAGAGATCATGCATACTAATGTTCTCTCTCACACACACACACACACACACACACACACACACACATATCAAACGTGTGTCTATAAGGGACATCATGTGAGCGTGAGCCACACTGCTAGTGTTGGTGAACTCAGAGGGCAGCTTCTGGTCTGAGTTGTCCGTCCAGCTCTACACTAGAGGCGTGCTGTTCACCCAGCTCTACACTAGAGGGAGCAGTCTGCTACCTGAGTGGGGTTGATTAATATTCGTCACCTGAGTGGGATTGATTAATATTCATAAGTTCATTTGATAAGTATTTACAGAATGTGATTAATGCTTACTGACTTTGTACTGAACCACATGTAGTGTATGAAAATGTACACACATTTGTTAATGAATTTACTAATAAAATAACTGATTGTTTCTACTGTGGCTCTGGATGACATGGTATTGAGTTTATCAGGCGACGCTGAATTGTCTTATGTTTTCATAAAAGAAGTATTTCATTTTGTAGTGCTTGAAGGTCCAACTGTTTAGTTTAATTAGTCAGTAATGTCACCCCTGCTGAAAAAAACAGCCTGACCAGCTAAAGGTGGTTTGCTGGTTGACCAGCTTGTTAACCAGCTTATTTGACCACCCTATGATGGTTAACCAGCTAGACCAGCAAAACTCTCGCGAAAACACACCTTCAGCTGGTTTACCCAGCTCATGATGGTAATTCAGCTGGTTTTGATTGTCGTACCACCTTAAGCTGGTCATTTTAGTTGGTGTTGCTGGTCTACATTGCTGGTTTTTACTGGCCACCCCAGCTTATGTTGGTCATTCTAGAAAACCAGCTTGACCATCTTTGTCAAGCTTGACAGGCTGGTCACCAGCATGACCATCTTAAACCAGCTGTATCCCAAATGACAGGCTGGTCACACCAGCACGACCAGCTTCCTCAGATGGTCACGCCAGCATGTCTAGCTGGTGGCCTAACCAGCTACACCAGCAAAGACCAGCAATAGCTGGAAGAAAACCAGCAAAGACCAGCTAAAACCAGCTAAAACCAGCTACCAGCCTAAGCTGGTTTCTTGCTGTTTTTTTCAGCAGGGACATCCCAGCTGAATTACCATCATGAGCTGGGTAAACCAGCTGAAGGTGTGTTTTCGCGAGAGTTTTGCTGGTCTAGCTGGTTAACCATCATAGGGTGGTCAAATAAGCTGGTTAACAAGCTGGTCAACCAGCAAACCACCTTTAGCCGGTCAGGCTGGTTTGTTCAGCAGGGATATCAAGCCATGGGGCACCTGTCCAACCTCACACCACCTTTAGCCTTTATGGGATTAATGCAACACTGAGACGAGGAATATTTGCAGTCAGTCTTGTGATCTCTCTACTTCCTCAGCTGTCCCCAATTGTAAGCAGATGCCTGAGCCACAGTCAGTGGCTGTGTCTGAAACATCAGTACGCACGCTGGGCAGTGTGCATTTTCTGGAAGTTACGTCAGAATAGACTGTCCGAAAGTCAAGCGCTCTCACTAGTTGGGTACTTCGTTTGGCGTGATTTCCAAGCGTGCATCGATGCATCTTTTTTGCCCTCAGGTATCCCATAATCCATTGCGCAGCGCAGGTCAAGCTCCACACGTCATGCAAATTGTCAACACACCCCCCTCCCCGAGTCAGGTGACGCCAACTAGTTAGTGCTGTCCAAATGTATGTAGGGACGCATACTGAGGAGCAAGCTAACTTAGACGCTACCGGTAAGAAGGTACTATCGAGCGTGCACGCTTGACTTCTGGACACAGCCAATAGGCGCGTTCAAGTTCAACTCCAAATGACCTCTTGCAGCAGCGGGAGCAGTCTAGACGTGACCATGTGACCAAACATGAGGCACGACCCGCACGGACCCTTGTGGATATGAAGAGGCATCTAAACACCTGCACATACGTCAGGGATGTAAAAGCCAATTGGGGCAGAGTCCTGACGTCATGTGGGCAGGGTCTGGGCGGGTCTGGGCGGGTCTAGGCTCCACTGTACCTAGAGAGCTGCAGTCGCCTTGCCCCGCCTTGCTCCCGCGATAAGTTGAGGCCATGTGATACCAACTGCCGAGTCGAAAACACACCCATCTAGACCATCGTGGACAGATTTCAAGCACGCGCATCTTGTGCTGTGCAGTTCTTGCGCTGCGCAGCCATCATGAACTCGCCTATTGCAATGTAATGAAGATAATCAGGGGTGTGTCTTATGCTAGCCATTAGCTTGTACTGTAAAGCTAATCAAGGGTGTATATTATGCTAGCGTGTAGCTTGTACTGTAAAGATAATCAAGGATGTATCTTATGCTAGCCTATATCTTATACTGTAAAGCTAATCAATGGCGTATCTTATGCTAGCCATTAGCTTGTACTGTAAAGCTAATCAAGGGGTTGTCTTATGCTAGCGTGTAGCTTATACTGTAAAGATAATCAAGGGTGTATCTTATGTTAGCGTGTAGCTTATACTGTAAAGATAATCAAGGGTGTATCTTATGTTAGCCTATATCTTATACTGTAAAGCTAATCAAGGGTGTATCTTATGCTAGCCTACAGCTTAAACTTTAAAGCTAATCAAGGGTATATCTTATGCTAGCTTACAGCTTATACAGTAAAGCTAATCAAGGACATATCTTATGCTAGCGTGTAGCTTATACTGTAAAGCTAATCAAGGGGTTATCTTGTGCTAGCCTATATCTTATACTGTAAAGCTAATCAAGGTTTATCTTATGCTAGCTTACAGCTTATACAGTAAAGATAATCAAGGACATATCTTATGCTAGCGTGTAGCTTATACTGTAAAGCTAATCAAGGGGTTATCTTGTGCTAGCCTATAGCTTATACTGAAAAGATAATCAAGGGCGCATCTTACGCTAGCCTACAGCTTATACGCTCCCAAAACTAGAATAGTTTGCTAACCTCTGCTAGTAGCTGCTAATGTCCGAGTGAGCTAGTGGCAGCTATTGGGAGACTAAAGGTCGCTTAGGCTACAGTGCAGTGGATGGGCACGACAGAGCTTAGGTTATTACTGCATTGTTGCTTTTTCAACAGCGTGTGTGTAACAAAGGCGTCTGAGACGTGCTGTGCTGACGTGCTGTGTGTGTGTGTGTGTAACAAAGGCGTCTAAGACGTGCTGTGTGTGTATGTGTGTGTGTGTGTGTAACAAAGGCGTCTAAGACGTGCTGTGTGTGTGTGTGTGTGTGTGTGTGTGTGTGTGTGTGTGTGTGTGTGTGTGTGTATCAAAGGCATCTGAGACATGCTGTGAAATGGACGTTTGACTTTATTATTTTTGAGTCATGACCCTGTGGGCGTGGCTTATCCAGGGGCGTGGTCTTGCTCTGGAGGTGGGCGTGTCTTGGTGCTCTGCTGTGCTGGTGGCACACACACACACACACACACACACACACCCTGAGGCCATGGCAGGTGTGGCGTTTAGCTGTGCTGGTGGCACAGGGCCTGGTCGTAGTGGTCGTGAGCCTTTACGTAAGGAGCCGTGCTCATGCACTCAGCCAGGTGCTTATCACACTCACAGATGAACATCTGGCATGCGTCATTCTTAGCTGCAGCGGAGAGAGGGAGAGAGAGAGGGGGGGGGGAGGGGAGAGATGAGGGAGGAAGAGAGGGGGGGAGAGAGATGAGGAAGGAAGAGAGGGGGGGGAGAGAGATGAGGGAGGGAGAGAGGGGGGGGAGAGAGAGGGATGGAGGGAGAGAGGGGGGGGGGAGAGAGATAAGGGGGGCCATGTGTCACTCTAAGCTGGAGAAGAGAGGGAAAGATCTACTCAAGAAACCAGTTTTATGTGTGTGTGTGTGTATGTGTGTGTGTATTACCCAGCTGAGTGAGTGCGTGAATGTGTATTGTGTGTGTGTGTGTGTGTGTGTGTGTGTGTGTGTTACCCAGGCAGCTGATGGTCTTGGTGGCCTTATCACACTGGTAGTAGTATCCGTGGGTGTAGGGGTTGTGTGTGTGTGTGTGTGTGTGTGTGTGTGTTACCCAGGCAGCTGATGGTCTTGGTGGCCTTATCACACTGGTAGTAGTATCCGTGGGTGTAGGGGTTGTCCAAGTCCAATGCAGAACTGCAGGCAGGCAGGGCCATAGCGGCACCGTAGCAATGATCATGAGTCTCACAGCACCTACACACACACACACACACACACACACACACATTAAGACACCCCAACCACAGACTGGTCACCCCACTCCCCTCCAGAGGTGTTAAGGGCTAGCCTGATTGCCATCGACTTTAAAGGCTCTGCGAGACTTTGGTCTGACCAAGAGCCTGTTCTCAACACTTTCTCCAAGTGCTTGGTTGACCCGCCTCCTTTAAGTGACTTGATTTGCTACTGGTCGATGTCAGAAAGGAGTTTGCCAAGTTTAAACCAATCACAACACTCTTTCCTCTGCCTTGAACACGCCTCTACCCAGAGCCGTTGGAGCTGCTCAAAGTTGATTGGTTCTCGACCAAAGGGGGCAGTTCTGCAGTTTTGGGGAATTCAGGAATCCTGCCCGATGAGCAGTTGGCCAGACCAGGGGGTCAGGATTTGACTGGTTAGCTTCGCCGATTAGCAAAGCACTTCCTCGTCGCCATTTTCCAGAAATACATCATGTCCGGTGCCGTTTTCCCTGCGTTTTTCTCATGCTGATTGGTGGCTGTTCCACTCTCAGCTCATGCACGAGCTTAGTGTGGGCACGAGCTCTCCTTCTGTACCTTACGTCAATCGGTAACCTGGCACTTAATTGGCTAAGTAAAACGGCACCGGAAACAAGCCCCTTGAAACGCCATGTTGAAGCCTGAAAAAATCGTTCAATTTTGGCAATTTTCACTAGCCTAGCATTCCCATTGAAATGAATGGGGGCGGGACTTGTTCACTTTCTCCAGTTCTTATAATACCTCCATGGGCCAGACCAGCAGCAGCAACGCCGAAGGTGTTAGGCTACGTCACTGGGAGGGCGTGTCAGGCTAGTTAAGGGCAGGACACACACACACACACAGACACTCACACACACACTCCTCCAGAGGTGTTAAGGGCAGGACACACCAAGCTGACCACCCTCAACAGGAAATCAGTCGGACTGGTCAGTTAAGCAATTCTCCGTTATGCGTAAATGAAGCGCAAGCTTCTACTAACGCGTTCCAGTTCCGCACGTCTGTTTTACGCGTAGACTGCCGTCCCGGCTTCTGACATATTGCACAAGTTTGAAATCAAGGCGGCCTTATGAAAGAGACGCAATTTATTTAAAAAATGACCAGACTGACCCACCCAACTCCTTAATTAAGGTTGGTATGAAAACGTGGAACGTGGACTTTCGTTGACCTTCTGAATGCCATTTAAATCCAGAAAGAACACCAACCAGTCTTTGATTTTGAAAACGTAAGCAAGATGAACTGAATAAAGAACGGCCTATAGTAAAATGGTGTCATCACATAGCTTAACAAAGACTTTCATAATTCATAATTCAAAAAGCAGTCAGTAATATCCTCACTCTTGCACTTTCAGTTTCACTTTGAAGTGAGGATATTACTGCGCCGAGCCAAAGTGCCCCCAATTGTTATTCCGCCACACATTATAGTTATCCCTCTTACCCGCATAGAAATGTGCCATGTTTTATTTTCTCTCACCATACTGTGACTACTCGTGTAACTGTGTTTTAATAGGGGAAACATGCAGGCGTTTGGTCGCTTCTAACATCTCTGTTTGGATCCTAATGAATGAACTGGGCTAGCTAAGTGCTATCAAAGTTGCCCCGCGTGCCAGAGCCAGTGAGTGCACGCATTGAAACGTGAGAGGTATGTATCATCAGGTATGTCTTAGTTAAGGGAATAACATAGTTTAATATGCAAAAGTGGTGGTGTGGTCCTTTACAGTTTTTTCTGAATGCTTAAGCGCTAATCGTGATTCTTGTAGCACAATTTCTAAAACTATTAATATGTATAGCAAAACCACTCACTGAGTTAGCCAAACTAAAAGCACAAACACTGCTTTGCACTCAGTTTGCAATTTTGTTACACACACTTTGCAAAACTGTAGGCACAATTCACTGCACAGCACTCTTTTTGCGGAACTTTAATATGAGCCCTAAGCTGTTTTAAGGGCATTTTCACTACCTCTAGTTAGAAGCATTTATCCTGGTCATTGTAAGTGCCATTCACACATGCTACATATTGTTGTTTTCAGCACAGTCTAGGCTATCCAGATCTGCCACAATATCATGTATAAATACTTACTTTGATTTGATTTAGATTTTTAAATAATAAAAATTTGAAAAGCGCACTATACAAATTCTTACATTTTGACATGTATCTCACCACAGCAAGCTCACATCTCGACGAAACTTGCATGGTTGTGTAGGCCTGACTGTCCTGAAAATGGCAATATAAGAACCATGGTGGAGGTATACTTTGGGGCTGAGGAATTTACAGAAATATGTGGTGTGTGCCTTCCAGAAATAAATGGCAATTTTTATTTAGTGATGAAAAAATGACTTTTTGGCACTTTTTGCGCTCCATATTTGTGACACTAGCTCAGTGTTTTTCAACCTTTTTTGAGCCAAGGCACACTTTTTTCATTGAAAAAATCCTGAGGCACACCACCAGCCGAAAATTTTAAATAAAATAACATTTTATTGAAAATGAAATTAAATAAAAATCTGTAGCCCGCATTAACGATATCAAGTCATTCTTGTCAAAGTGTCTTGAATAGGAATCAAATGAACACAAAGAAAATTATTTCTATTCACTCTTTTTTAGACCACTTAGGTGAAATTGGATAATTTCCCAAGGCACACCTAACAATGTGTCAAGGCACACTAGTGTGCCACGGCACAGTGGTTGAAAAACACTGCACTAGCTGATCTGACATGACTTGTTTGCGGTAGCACACATGACGTGCACAGATGATGATTCTCTATAATATTTGTTTTACTGCATTGCAATGAACAAAGTAAAGGCAAAAAGTGTTTATTTGTCAAACAAATTTGGATGCAATATGAGTCTTGAATTGGATACCATACAGGAGTTTGCTAGGATCTCAAAACCGTGTTATGAACGTGACTTGCCATAAAGAAACACATGATAACATTGGATTATGAACAAAGGCTATTATGCCACTCAAAAACACGAGGTAAGTGGAGCTAAATGAAGTTATTATTTTGCTGTCACTTCATCTGTTTTATGGCCTAGAAGGTTGTATTTGGTATCTGTGGATAGCTCTAGCTCTCCTCTTTCATCTGACATGCGTGCCATATCTTTTTGATCGCGATTTCACGAGGAAATCAAACGAGAGTAAAGGTAGCCAAAGCTATATGACATTATTATTTGTTTGTAACTTGGTCTGATTTTATCATACGAAATGATTGATGTATTTGGTATCAATGCAAAGCTCTGCTTCTCCTCTTTCATTTGATATGCGTGTCATGTCTGTGCGATGCGTGGTCCGCGAGTAATTCAAGCCAGAGTTCTGGATGCGCCGGTGAACGCAGAGCAATATAGAATGTAAATATGATATACTTTGATTTAACTTCATGAATTTATTTTATTTTCATACTTGATCGTACAGACAAGTGTCTAGTATCGTTGGAAAGCCCCGGTTCTGCTCTTTCCTACAATATAAGTCTAATCTCGCTGTGACTAATAATAGCGGAGCAATGTAACAAAGAAAATGTGTGCGTTTTTTGACGCACTTTGCGTCCGTCGGGCTCATAGGGTTAAACACAACTCACTGCTTACACTCAATTTCCAAATTTCCAACACACTCCTAGCTAAATTATACACACATTTATTATTATCTACACTGTTTTACCAACTGTATGGCATACGGTCACATCATGAAAACTGTTTTAGATAATTAGTCCACTTTGCAATCAGCCTAAGCAGTGTGCAGTAAATAAGGCACAGGTAAGATATCCGTGTGGAGTACAATGGAGGGAGCAGGAAGAGTGAGAATTAGAGGAAGCCTAGGAAGAGGACATGAAGGTGAAGTAGGAGAAAGAGGAGGAGGAAGAGGACAAGGAGGTGAAGGAGCGAGAGGGAGAGGACAACAAGGACAAGGAGCCCGGTGCCTTGGACAGGAGGACATTGCATGCGATGTAGATGACATTTTGTGGCCGTACCCAGAGAGAAGTCATGATGTAGACAGATTTTTTTATTTTTTTTGGTCTCAGTGAAATTACTATTTTGTGTTTTGACTTTGTATTTTATTTTGATGAGCGTGAACACCAATACTTTTGTTTGGGTCCCTGTATGTTTACAGAACTATGATAAAAGTATGACCTCAAACTGACATACTGTAGCCTACCTTGTGCACAGAGAAAGCAAAAGCCAGATGTGTCTTGTATTCATACCATCAGTGTGTAGTTGAAACATTGTGTGCTTAGTAAATGATGGCTTGTGTTTACTGCTTGATACAGAAACACCATTTTTACGAAGGTGTGGAGAGTTAATCAAGCTGTGTTCGCTTTTGCAAGAAAACTACAATGTTTTGATAATTTGGTGAAAGGTTTTGTTATTTGTGTGTAGAGTTTTGCAAAAATAGCCAATAGTTACAAAAAATGTGCTTAAGCAATCAGAAAAAACTGTAAGCGAACTACACAATTTGTGCAGAGGGAAATGTGTGCAGTTACGCGTTTTTTTTACTTACACACCCTTACGCGCATGGGAGAATTCCCCCCTTAGGAAATATAAATATGAATATATAATATGAACTATTTTATTGCTTGTGTGTGATGCCAACACTCCCTCAGGCACGGGTAAATAATTTATTTTCGCCCGTTAACCGAGCTAGCTAGTTGATGTTAGCACAGTAAACTAAAAGTGAATGGGAACTGCTAGTGACCTAGCTAGGTTGCAAGGACTTCGGTTAAACTTGTATATTGTTGCAAACTAACCCGAAATAACATACATTCAGCAACTGTGTGGTAGTCTACTAGTACTAGCAAACATGTTTTAGGATCATTTATCAAAATAGGTTCATAAGTTACATTGCTGAATCTGGATTCAGACCCTAACTCCATTAGATTAGGACCCTAACCCCAGTAGATTAGGACCCCAGTGGGTTCAGACCCCTAACCCCAGTAGATTAGGACCCCAGTGGGTTCAGACCCCTAATCCCAGTAGATTAGGACCCTAACCCCAGTAGATTAGGACCCTAACTCCATTAGATTAGGACCCTAACCCCAGTAGATTAGGACCCCAGTGGGTTCAGACCCCTAATCCCAGTAGATTAGGACCCTAATCCCAATAGATTAGGACCCTAATCCCAGTGGGTTCACACCCCTAATTCCAGTAGATTAAGACCCTGACCCTAGTGGGTTCAGACCTGTCCAGCTGGTCGACGGCGGTGCCGGATCCTCCCTTGCCGCAGTAGCAGCCGTAGTCGGCAAAGTTCCAGACAGGCCAACTGGAGGGCAGAGCACACTCGATCAATCCTCTCAGATCCCACAGGGAACGCTTGGACCTGGGGACACCAGCCAGCACTGTAACACACACACACACACACACACACACATATATACATATACACATTATACACACACACACACACACACACACACACATATACACATTATACACACACATATATACATATACACATTATACACACACACACACACACACACACACACATATACACATTATACACACACACACACACACATATACATATACACATTACACACACACACACGCATAACACACATATACATATACACATCACACACACACACACACACACACACACACACACACACACACACACACACACACATATACATATACACATTATACACACACACACACACACACACACACACACACACACACACATATATACTGTACATATACACACACACACACATTAAGGGAAAAGTATCGCTTAAGTCACATGTGCGGGTGTGGAAGTCGTGTCATGTCTTGCTGCAGACATGATGTACATGGTCTACTCTACATGGTGCATGAGCTCAATGCAATTCAAACCAGCTAATTAGCTAACAGCTAATAACTGACATAAAGCATGCCAAACTCTTAGTATGTTAAGTGCATAGTGTTGACATGAGGTTATTTGAATTCCAAAGGCCAAGGGGACTTTATCAGGGTGCATAGTGTCCTGGATCCATGAAATAACTGGCCTTTAAAAATAAAAATAAAAATCCTCTATGGGAATTAAACATGGGCGTTCCAATACTTATGACTCCCCATATTTTAAGGAAAACATTTATTTATCTACAATACATTATTCATTCACAAAGAAAATTAATGTCCTTAAAGGTTGAATAGTTCCTCATTGTTTCATTTAAGGCATTAAGATACATTTCCAAAAGATGATTTTATATTTAACTTTAAGCATGTGTTCTAATACTTTTGGACAGAGGTGTATATTATATACACATACACACAAATATATATTCACCAAGATGTATAGCCCAGCAGCAATCTATCTAAAGCTGGGCATACACTTTGCGATTTTTGGCCCATTTTGCCACGATTTTTGAGTCGTGAGACTATTTTGGGGATCGGGCCGAATTTTGGCTCAGTCGTGCGTCTCGCATCGTGTAGTATACATGGGGTAAGGAGAAGCGATTACCACCTCACGACCACCTCCCGACCACCTCCCGATCGATCGGGAGAATATCAAACCTGTTTGAAATCCTGGTCGCCCCTCGTGAGTCTATCGCACTGTTGAAGCACTGTTACGAGCCGATTTACCTCAACCTGTCACACTACACATGCACAAACACAGATACGGACAACAAAACAAACGGTGTTGCCATAGTCTGCTTATTTTAAGTGACTTGAGCTTGATTTTGTGTGAAGTTGCACGCAGTGCCTACACGTAGGCTAGCCTATACAGAGGGCATTTTGAACCTAGGCTATGCAGCTGCGTCGACTCTACACTGTAGTGTAGGCTAACTGTAGGCTCCTCTATGACCACCCCAGAAATGTAACAGGGGTTCGTGGAGGGGATGCTATAACTTTTTGGGGTTGTGTCTTTATTATGGCTTATTTTCAGAGACCTGCTGCTTATTTCTCCTCACCTGACCTGGCACAACACAACACGGAGCCGCATGGCAGCACAGCTGATAAAGTTCCACATAAAAGAGTCCGACGAGTTGGATATGGACGTACAGTGTGAGCAGTCAAATCGCATCCGACCATCGGATCGTGTAGTGTGAGAACAGGAATCGTGAGCTGCCCTTGCGAATTCACTCACGCAGTATGAGCAGCAGCTGAATACCGCGATTGAAAAAATCGCACAGTGTATGCCCAGTTTAAGATAACACCTATTTGAAGTACCATTCATATGTAATATTTGAAATGTCGTCAAATATTGAAGTTGTGGGAAGCTTGAACTGTTTCTTTCATCCCGGCTAGGAGGGACAAATGTAACAAAATGCACATTCGACTTGTGCTTGAATAACTCCAGAACGGTTTTGTTCAGAGCTGAAAATGCAACCTTATTTGACAGAGAGTAGATGTAGTAACAAAATAATAGCTTCTACTGTTTTACGATGTCTTGTAAATTTGTTGGCTGCTGACTGCAGTATAGCCTACAAATCACAACATCTTCCTAGTCAGTCACTTATGACATCATGGTCTTAACCTGTAACGTAATCTAGTATGCCACGGAAACAATTTCACTTCATATTTATTACTTTGATGACAATAAAATGAAACATTGATGAGCTCTCCAGAATAAATCCATTTGCAAAGGACCTAGAAACGTATGTTAATCTACGTTAAGTCTTAAGTTCGACTCGGACTGTTTTCTCAGCCATCTGATTTGGATGCAGTGGACTTAACGTGGACTTTTCTGGTTAGGGCCCGAGCACCGAGGTGCGGCCACTGAAAGTGGCTGCACCGGAGGTGCAAGGCCCTATTGTTTTTGCTCAGATTATTCTTATTATTATTATTATAGTATAATTATCTTACCAGTAACATTTTTCACCAACTTGGCATGCTCTAAAACTCTTGCAATTTAGCTGGCATATGTAGAATTGCATTTGATACTCAGACACAGAGCTGTGGCCTAGGGTGTGGCTCAGGGACTCTATAGCGCCACCTAGCGCGCCGTCTACTGTGGTTGACACATACATTCACGGAAATGAACCAAATTTGGTGGACATGTGTGTTGTATTATTCTGAACAAGTTTTACATTTAAACTATATAGTGAATCTTAGAGGAATTTGAGTTATGATTATGATTATGATTTTTGCACATCACGTATTTTGAAATACTTCTCCTAGACGGTTTATCGAAATCATGTCATATCAGCACTAAAATGATCTTGAGGGGTTGCCCGAGAGGAATTGCGACCAGATTTTTGAATTTTTGAAGTATATTGAAATGGCGAAGGTTTGAATTATGGCGTTTTATTAAGAAACAGGAAGTTGGTGTTATAGGCAGAAAAAAGGTTAGGAATTGGATGTAATTTGGCAGCTACATGTGGAATTGCTTCTGCTAGTCAGAGACAGAGCTCTGGCCTAAGGTGTGGCTTTGGGACTCTATAGCGCCACCTAGCAGCATGTTATCTGTTGTGGTTGACACAAACATTCACGAAAATGAACCAAATTTGGTGGACTTGTGTGTTATTGCTACTACTAGTCAGAGACAGAGCTTTGGCCTAGGGTGTGGCTTAGGAACTCTATAGCGCCACCTAGCACATAGTCTGTTGTGGTTGACACATACATTGATGAAAATGAACCAAATTTGGTGTGCTTGTGTGTTATTGC
>NC_084997.1:40149648-40182148 GCF_963854185.1 Sardina pilchardus | reverse complement strand
ACAAGGATTTTGGAGATGAAGGGTAGATTCGATATAGGACAGAAGTTGTTGAAGTCAGAGGGGTCTGCACCAGTTTTTGTTATTTAAAATTGGGGTCATGGCAGCAGTTTTGAAGGATGTAGGAACAGTTCCAGTGGCTAGGGAGGAGCGGATGAGGGCAGAAATGAGGGGGGCAAGGGAGGGGAGGATGGGTTTGCGTGGGGAGGGGGGCAAGGGAGGGGAGGATGGGTTTGCGTGGGGAGGGGGGCAAGGGAGGGGAGGCTGGTTTTGCGTGGGGAGGGGGGCAAGGGAGGGGAGGATGGGTTTGCGTGGGGAGGGGGGCAAGGGACGGGAGGCTGGTTTTGCGTGGGGAGGGGGGCAAGGGAGGGGAGGCTGGTTTTGCGTGGGGAGGGGGTCAAGTTGACAGGTGGAAAGTTTGGCTTTCTGAATGAGTCCTGTGATTTCTGAGAGAGTGGGGAGCTGCAAGGAGGATAGTGAGTGTGTGGAAGGGATGCTGAGGTGAGGGGTTGTTCCAAGGTGCTGGTGAATGTTCTGGATTTTTGCAATGAGAAATGACATTAAAGAGTTGCAGAAGGAGGTTGTGTACAAGTGAGGGGGGAGAGAGTCCTGGGGTTGGGTGATATTATTTAGTAGGGAGAATAGTGGCTTAGGGTCTCTGGGGGTTGGGTGATATTATTTAGTAGGGAGAATAGTGGCTTAGGGTCTCTGGGGGTTGGGTGATGTTGTTTAGCAGGGAGAATAGTGGCTTAGGGTCTCTGGGGGTTGGGTGATGCTGTTTAGTAGGGAGAATAGTGGCTTAGAGTTGCCTTTATTGGCAGTGATTATACTGGAGTAGTAGTGGGGTTTCGTGCTGGCAATCGAGTCCTTATATGGTTGTTGTACATTTCTTTGTGAACAGTGAGACCAGTTTTTCTATGGAGTCGTTCAAGTTGCCGACCTTTGGCTTTCATGAGACGAAGGTCGGGGTGAACCAAGGAGCAGAAATGGAGAAGGAAACAGAACTGTTTTTTAGTGGAGCGAGGGAATCAAGAACATTATGGAGTCCAGCGTTGTAGTGAGAAGAAACAGATCTGTTTTTTAGTGGAGTGAGGGAATCAAGAGTCCAGCGTTGTAGTGAGAAAGCGGATCACCCGGCGTGGAGAGATGGTGGAGGTCAGGGAGGTGAGAGGCGTGGATGCCTGAGGTGAGAGTAGCAGGGTTGATATTCTAAATATTACCAAAAGAAATGAGACGCGTTTTTTTAGTGAAAGAGAGGGTGAGTTTCGCTGTGAAAGAGAGGAGAAAGAGGTCAGTTGTGGGAGTTCATCAAGGTCAAAAGGGGTGGCCCTAGAGCAGCAGATTAAGTCCAGGATGTGTCCTTTGGAGTGTGTGGGAAAAGTGGTATGTTGCTGACAACCATAACTCTCTAAACAAGAAATAAAGTCTTTGGTGAGAGCAGGGCTGTACACTGCGAGCAGGTCGTCGCAAATGCGAGTAAAAATATATTAGTGCGAGTATAACATTTAAAATGCTCACACACGTGCGAGTACTGATTTCAACGCTTTCATTCGCATTTTGCTCCTAAAATGAATCCACACCAAGTGGATCAAAGTATAGTAACATTTTTGCGCATACAAATTTCAAGGTTGACAACACAAGGTGCGTAACCTGGCTGGACACTCACGGTTTCAGCATCAACCTTGCGCTCTCACACACACGCGAGAAATGTCACTCCAAATCCATTCTTCTTTTTCTTCAATCTGTTCGTTATCAGTTGGTGACTATGTAACGATTAGGCTACCGGTGAAACGGTAAACCATGATAAAAATGTTGACTATAACATTTACCGTGTTCATTTCAAATATTATTATTATCACGGTTGATAGGCTAAACACAGTGTGGAAACCGTGCGTTAAATTCCTTCCAGCTTCACCCGAGCCTGCATTTGACATAGGCCTGGTAGACTTCTATAAAACAAAAGTGGTATCCTACTGATTCAGTTGTCTAAATGATGTATTTAACCACGATTAGGTGTAGGCTGCATCTGCTTTAAAAAGACGGAGCATTTTCATTGCAAATGTGCGCTGTACCATATAGCCACTGCGTCTTTTTATGTAGGCTACGTTCACATTAAATCCATTCCACTAACGTTATCAGGAGAATATCGGAACGTTTTATTTTGAGCACTGGTTGTCACTCATTGGATGTAACAGATATAGGCTGCCAAACTCCAAGACAAGTCATGGAAGAATAAGTTAAGCACCCAGCCAGTTAAACATTGCTGGACACTCATCTTTTCTATTACACCGGAAATGTTTGTCTTTACCGTTGTTAGTTTTTTGAACATTCACGTTATTTAATGAAAACATGTATCCTTGAACTATGCGTGACTATTTTCCTAAAACCGAATGAAACCTAATTATGTTCATGTAGGCTAGTGTGTGTGTGTGTGTGTGTGTGTGTGTAACAAAGGCGTCTAAGACGTGCTGTGTGTGTATGTGTGTGTGTGTATCAAAGGCATCTGAGACATGCTGTGAAATGGACGTTTGACTTTATTATTTTTGAGTCATGACCCTGTGGGCGTGGCTTATCCAGGGGCGTGGTCTTGCTCTGGAGGTGGGCGTGTCTTGGTGCTCTGCTGTGCTGGTGGCACACACACACACACACACACACACACACACACACACACACCCTGAGGCCATGGCAGGTGTGGCGTTTAGCTGTGCTGGTGGCACAGGGCCTGGTCGTAGTGGTCGTGAGCCTTTACGTAAGGAGCAGTGCTCATGCACTCAGCCAGGTGCTTATCACACTCACAGATGAACATCTGGCATGCGTCATTCTTAGCTGCAGCGGAGAGAGGGGGAGAGAGAGAGAGAGGGGGGGGGGGAGAGATGAGGGAGGAAGAGAGGGGGGGGGGGAGAGATGAGGGAGGGAGAGAGGGGGGGGAGAGATGGAGGGAGGGATGGGGGAGGGAGGGGGATGGGGGAGAGAGAGGTGGGGGAGAGAGAAAAGGGGGGCCATGTGTCACTCTAAGCTGGAGAAGAGAGGGAAAGATCTACTCAAAAAAAACAGTTTTGTGTGTGTGTGTGTGTGTGTGTGTGTGAGAGTATATTACCCAGCCGAGTGAGTGCGTGAATGTGTGTGTGTGTGTGTGTGTGTGTGTGTGTGTGTGTGTGTGTGTGTGTGTGTATGTGTGTGTTACCCAGGCAGCTGATGGTCTTGGTGGCCTTATCACACTGGTAGTAGTATCCGTGGGTGTAGGGGTTGTGTGTGTGTGTGTGTGTGTGTGTGTGTGTGTGTGTGTGTGTGTGTGTGTGTGTGTGTGTGTGTGTGTTACCCAGGCAGCTGATGGTCTTGGTGGCCTCATCACACTGGTAGTAGTATCCGTGGGTGTAGGGGTTGTCCAAGTCCAATGCAGAACTGCAGGCAGGCAGGGCCATAGCGGCACTGTAGCAATGATCATGAGTCTCACAGCACCTACACACAAACACACACACACACACACACACATACACACACACACACATTAAGGGATAATGTATAGAACGCAGGTCATTATCGGGAAAATAAGGACCTTTGCGTCGGGGTCCGGTTCGCCCTGTCGGTCCTTATTTTCCCGATAATGACCAGCGTTCTATACATTATCCCTTACATAACATACATTCAGCAACTATGTGGCAGTCTACTGGTACTAGCAAACATATTTTAGGATAGTTTGAGAAAATGGGTTCATAATTTACATGGCTGAATGTAGGGCTAATGGCTAGTTTAGCCAAAGTCCTTGCTACCTAGCGATGGTCATATTAATCTGAGATGTTTAGAAGGGCAAAATGAACACCGACTGCTCCTCCAACTAATTTGAGTCCCCGACCTTGCCCGACTGCCTGACGACATCCGATGACCGAAAATCTGGTTGGTGTGTCTCAGCCTTTTCAGGTCTCTTTACATCTAGACCAGTAGGTTCAGACCTTATCCCCAGATTCAGACCTAACCCCAATAGATTAGGACTATAACCCCAGTAGATTAGGACCCTAACCCCAGTAGACTAGCACCCTAATTCCAGTAGATTAGGACCCTAACCCCAGTATATTAAAACCCTAATCCAAGTAGATTCAGACCCCAATCCCAGAAGATTAGGACCCTAACCCCAGTAGACTCTAATCCCAGTATATTAAGACCCTAATCCCAGTATATTAAAACCCTAATCCAAGTAGATACAGACCCTAATCCCAGTATATTAAGACCCTATTCCCAGTAGATTAGGACCCTAACCCCAGTAGACTCTAATCCCAGTATATAAAGATCCTAATCCCAGTATATTAAGACCCTAATCCAAATAGATTCAGACCCTAATCCCAGTATATTAAGACCCTAATCCCAGTAGATTAGGACCCTAATCCTAGTAGATTAGGACCCTAATCCAAGTGGGTTCAGACCCCTAATCACAGTAGATTAGGACCCTAATCCCAGTGGGTTCAGACCCCTAATCACAGTAGATTAAGACCCTAACCCTAGTGGGTTCAGACCTGTCCAGCTGGTCGACGGCGGTGCCGGATCCTCCCTTGCCGCAGTAGCAGCCGTAGTCAGTAAAGTCCCAGACAGGCCAACTGGAGGGCAGAGCACACGCGATCAACTCCCTCAGATCCCACAGGGAACGCTTGGACCTGGGGACACCAGCCAGCACTGCAACACACACACACACACACACACACACACACACACACACACACACACACACACATTACACACACATATACACATTACACACACACACATTACACATTTACATACACGCATTACACACACACATTACACATTTACATACAGTATACACATTACACACACACACATATACATTTACACATTACACACTCATACACACACAGACACATTACACTCACACACACACACACACACACACACACACACTACACATTATACACACACACACACACACATACACACACTACACATTATACACACACACACACACACACACACACACTCACACTAAGACTTACAGACTGGCAGGCAGGCACTAAGCAACAGGAGAGCACAAGAGAACTTCATGGTTGATCTGAAAACACACACACACACACACACACACACACACACACACACACACACCACACATTGGAACGCCCATGTTAAATTCCCATAGGGGATTTTTATTTTTATTTTTAAAGGCCAGTTATTTCATGGATCCAGGACACTATGCACCCTGATAAAGTCCCCTTGGCCTTTGGAATTCAAATAACCCCATGTCAACACTATACCCTTAACATACTAAGAGTAAAGCATGCTTTATGTCAGTTATTATATTATATTATATTATATTATATTATATATTGGCTAATTAGCTAGTTTGAATTGCATTGAGCTCAATGAGAATGAAACCAGCTAATTAGCTAACAGCTAATATTGAATAGTTCCTCATTGTTTCATTTAAGGCATAAAGATACATTTCCAAAAGATGATTTTATATTTAACTTTAAGCATGCGTTCTAATACTTTTGGAGGGCACTGTAATGCAAACACACACACATTACACACACATTATACACACAGACACACACAACAAAGACTTGATGTCCATCAAAGAAACAGTAAATAAAATGACCATCATCACAATGTCAAACAACAATATCACCACACACACACACACACACCAGGAGAGCTTCATGATTGACCTGAGAAGCAACACAATAGTGTCTGTGTGTGTGTGTGTGTGAGGTGTAGCGTCTCTTACCTGGTAGACAAACACACCAGTGCCTGTCTGAGGGGGTGATCTTTTATACCCTGAGCCCTGGACACACACACACACACACACACACACACACACACACACACACACACACACACACACACACACACACACACACAGCACACACACACAGCACACAATCAGGAGGTACATATTGACTCATTAAAGGACACTTGTTATAAACTCTCACACAATCTCTCTCTCACACAATCTCTCTCTCTCTCTTTCACACACACACACACACACACACACACACACACACACACACACACACACACACACACACACACACACACACACACATACACACACACACACACACACACTGTTAGACCACAGAACACAAGAATTATTAGTTGAGTTTCTTTAATGGACACCAGATTTTTCTCATTATTTGAGATGCCAGAAAGTCTGCTTGGGTCATGTCAACCTTTCCCCAGAAGAGTGTGTATGTCTGTGTGTGTGTGTGTGTGTGTGTGTGTGTGTGTGTGTGTGTGTGTTATATCTCCTTTAATATCTGTGATTATTTTTTATCTTCCAGTTTGCTCAGTAAGGAGGGGGGGGGGGGGGGGAGTCACACAAGGCCAGCTCTCAGTTCAGGTGAGTTCTTTATTTGCCATTTGTCCAGGGGCAAAACTTGTGGAATTCTTGTGTGGGTCTCAGTCACAAAGATAGAAAGAACAATATGAAATTAGAAAATGTGATGTCGAGGAATTATCAGTACATGAAAACGCAAAACATCTAATATAGAATATACAGTATTCAAACAGATGATGTAGAGATAGTTACAGCATAGGTAGAGGTAGATAACAGGGAGTACACAAGATGAAAAGAAAAGACAAGTCATCTACACATATACATATTCATTTATAATATATAAATATATCAGCTATAGCAGGACTACATATATAAATATATCAGCTATAGCAGAACTACACATATAAATATATCAGCTATAGCAGGGCTACACAGGTCTACACATATAAATATATCAGCTATAGCAGGACTACACATATAAATGTATCAGCTATCTCAGCTATTGCAGGGCTACACGGGTCTACACATATAAATATATCAGCTATAGCAAGGCTACATATATAAATATATCAGCTATAGCAGGGCTACATATATCATAGCACTGGTGCTACAGAGGTTGATGGAATCAGAATCAGAACAGTCTAGACCAGTGTTTCTCAACCTTTTTTCCTTGAGGGCCCTCTTGTCTGTGTCTAAAACAAGCCAGGGCCCCCTAACCAAACTCCTACCTGCATACACACACAAGACTGTTTTATTCAACAATCGGGGTCCAGGGATGAATTACCGATGGCTAGCCCGATCTGAAGGTTCAGAGGTCAGAGGTAATAAACAGCTACATGAATTTAAATGTGGAACAAAAAAATGTTTTAATTTGGATTATATAGAGTTTTGACTATCTAATTGGTTGTGTGATTGGAATTTCATACATTTAATTTTGGTAACCTCACAACCTCAGCCCAGGCAACACTGTGTGGACCCCCTGCGATCTCCGGCGCCCCCTAATGGGGTTCCACGGACCCCAGGTTGGGAACCACTGGTCTGGAACACATTTGTAATAAGGTGTCATTGGTGCTAAGTGGATAAATCGTCCAAAGTGCGGACTGATTTTTTGCAGCTTGTGCGACATATTTTGCATGTAGCACAGTACAACCCTGAATAATCTTGGGTAGCATGGCATGTGTGAGGCAAGAGGCCAGTTTTCCCCGTTCTTCCTGACTGTGTTTGGTGTGTGTTTGTAGCATAAGAGCTGCATGTAGCACTGTGGGTGAGTATTTCACTGCATGCTAAATATCCTCCGCCAGCCTCTTCCTGCTGATTCTGACGCTCTCTGTTGGTGGTGCCACAGTTGGTATCTAAACAGAGAGTATGCAGGATGCTGTGGGTCCTTGAGGACAGCTCAGTCGGTATGGGGACTCTCTCCATCTAAACAGGATGCTGTGGGTCCTTCCAGTTAGTTCCTGCAGCCCTGTGTGAACAAGGTGTCTATAGAGGGGAGTGGTGTGTGTGTGTGTGTGTGTGTGTGTGTGTGTCACTGATGCTCTATACAACCCTAATACACTGCAGGGCCTTCCTCTCCTTCACTGTCGTGTTCCCAAAGCACACAGTGATCCCTCTGGGTTGGACCCTCTCCACCAGACAAGAGGCCGACGACTGTAGTGTTGCCAAATCACACAAGGCGCTTTTCCACCAAAAGTAAACCTGCTGTTGAACTGGTGCAGTCGAAAGTCTTTGAACCGTGGTGCTATCTAGTGAACCAGCCCACATTTCCTCCAGTCTTGAACCGAACCAAGGGTGCGTCATCAACAAGGGGTGTTGCATGCAAAAACAAAAGTTAACGAGATGCATAAACGGGAGAATGCTATGATCAGTTGTCCCATAAAAACAGCAGAAATTAGCTGTTTAAATCGCTAGTCAACGTCCGCAGTGTAATGCTAGTCAACGTCTGCGGTGTAATGCTAGTTAACGTCTGCAGTGTAGTGCTAGTTACCGTGTGCAGTGTAGTGCTAGTTACCGTGTGCAGTGTAGTGCTAGTTACCGTCTGCAGTGTAGTGCCAGTTAACGTGTGCAGTGTAATGCTAGTTAAAGTCTACCAATAAAGTGTGGAGCTACTTTGAGCCTCATAAATGGTGTAAAACAGTGATTTATTTGCATGGTTAACCCGATGCCGAAGCATTCCCATTGAAAACCTGTTGATAGCATCGGCTAACGAGCGGCAGATTTCTGAGTGCAGGGGGCAGGTTGAGATCAGCTCTGAGACAAACGCTCACACTCGGTATCATGTTTCAACACACTTTAAGTCAATATCACACCGGTGGAGTGGCCGGTCTTGAATCCAGATTGATTTGGATCCAGAAGATTATTCTGTGAAAGGAATTCAGAGACTTGTTTAGAAACTGCTCGCTCTATACCTTTAGACAGGAAAGGCAGTAGCGAAACAGGACGGTAGTTCTCGACTTGAGCCGTGTCGAGTGAAGGTTTCTTAAGTAGAGGTGTAACCTGGGCCGCCTTGAACGCTGCTGGGAACGTGCCGGATGTTAGGGAGGCATTGATCACATGGTGTGACGGTCGGGCCGATGGACTGAAGCAGGTTCGTCGGTATGCGGTCCAACGCACATGTGGTAGGACGGCTGCATGTCAGGAGTCTAGCTACCTCACTCTCAGAGAGAGGCGTAAATGTTGAAAGGGGTGTTCCAGAAGCCGGTAGAGATTGAGAGGTTTTAGCAACTGCGCCTGGTGAAGAGAATTGAGGAGAGTTATCTGATGAAGAGAATTGACTGCTGATTGCCGCCACTTTGTTTGTAAAAAATGAGGCAAGGATGTCTGCGAAGGAGGAGGTGGCTGAGGGTTGAGTAGTGTTTTGAAGGTTGAGAAGAGTTTCCGGGAGTCTGTGGCGTTGTTGATCTTGTCATTGTAGAAGTCTGTTTTAGCAGCCGTGATGCTGGTTGAGAAAGAGGAAAGGAGTGTCTGGTAGTGTTTGAGGTCATCTGTTGTCTTTGCTTTGTGCCTCTCTGCTGCACTGAGTTTGGTCCGCTGTGAGTGTAGGGTGTCAGTTAGCCATGGATGGGAGTGTTTGGATCGCGCTGGCCTTGTAGTTAGAGGGCACAGTTTGTCCAGACACGAGCTCAGTGTGGAGCAGAGCGAGTCCGTGGCATCGTTGACCTCCAGAGTGGAGAAGGAGTTGAGTGGAGGTAGGTTGGAGGCGACTGCAGAGGAGAAGTGGGCTGGAGTCAGGTTGCGGATGTTGCGGCGGAACGTGACCATCGGTCGAGGGGTCGGGGGTTGTTCCGTCAGGCTGACATAAAAACTAATGAAGAAATGGTCGGAGAGATGGAGAGGTGTTACCATGAGGGAGTCTGTGATGCAGTTCCGGGTGAGGATCAGATCAAGCTCTTTGCCAGCTTTGTGAGTGGGTGGACTGCGAGCCAGTTCGAGGTTGAACGAGTGTGCCAGGGCCAAGAAGTCTGCTGAGCCTGGAGCGTCTAAGTGGATGTTATTATCGCCGAGGAGTAGCGGATGGTCTTGCTCAGGGATGGAGGACAGCAGAGTGTCCATCTCGTCCAGAAAAGCACCTAGTTGGCCTGGTGGGCGGTAGATGACAAGCATATAGAGTTTTACTGGGGCAGTTACTGTGATGGCATGGTATTCAAACGAGTCATATCTGTTTGCGGGTAGCAGCGGAGTAAAAAGTCTAGTTGTTGGAAATTAGCAAACAATCAGAACCATCACTATAGAAACCAAATACCATAACCATCACTATAGTAACCAAATACATAACCATCACTAATAACTGTATATGTGTGTGTGTGTGTGTGTGTGTGTGTCTGCCACACACACGCATGGGCATATGTGTGTTTGTGCGTGCGTGTTATCCTGTTGGCCAGACTAACACATGTCCATATCAGAGGTGTGTGTGTGTGTGTGTGTGTATGTCCATATCAGAGGTGTGTGTGTGTGTGTGTGTGTGTTTATGTCCATATCAGAGGTGTGTGTGTGTGTGTGTGTGTGTGTGTGTGTGTGTGTGTGTGTGTGTGTGTGTGTGTATGTCCATATCAGAGGTCTCTGCAGTGCACACTCATTAGGCCCATGGAATTATAAACAGCTGATAGCTACGGACCAGACGCACTGACCTCTGTGTGACCCGCCCGATGCTACTGTTATTCTGGGTGACCTCACTGAGGGACGCTTAGTCTTTGTGACCTCATAGAACCTCTGCTCCCACATAGAAGCTTTGCTCTGTGACCTCACAGATGTAAACAGTATTATTTATTTCTACATTGAACTGGTCACGCGCAGCGTCAATGAGTTTACTGGAGAACCTACCTACATCTCGTACTGTAAACATGTATTAATCCATTTATGTTTATGTGAAGAGTTTGGTTCCAAAACGCCATATCCACCATTTTAATGAATTTTCAGAAATATTTTTTTTACAATTTGTTTTCCAAGTAATTTCAGTAGAAATGTTTTTGGATATTGTTTTATTTATACGGTGGTGTATTGCTGTCACACACACGCAAAAAAAAATAAGGCTCAGTATCAAGCAATTATGTGAAGGTTTCTAACAAGATCTTTTTCACGTTTAAACAAGATATAGTATCATGTTATTAGATGAAATTATCTCGTTATTTCATGATAATGATATTTTCACGTTATAACATGAAAATATCATGTTATTTCAAGATATAATATTTTCAACTTTTTACAAGATATTTACTACGTTATTATATGAAATCATTACGTTATTTCATAATAACGTTATAGTTTAGAATTCAAGTCATAGGCCTGTCTTTCAAGGCATGCTTCTCCAACTGGCAGAGTGTTCCAGTGAGAGAATGTCGGCATGGCTCAGAATGTGGATTCTCCACTTCACAGATTTTTTTATTAAGATTATTTTTTGGGGCTTTTTATGCCTTTAATTGGACAGGACAGTAGAGAGAATGACAGGAAGTGAGTGGGAGAGAGAGTCGGGGTGGGATCCGGAAAGGACCACGGGGCGGGAATCGAACCCGGGTCGCCGGCGTGTGGTGCAGGTGCCCCAGACAGTCGCACCACGGCTGGGGCCCACTTCACAGATTTTTACGAGTTGGTGGAGTACCCGAAGAATGTCTTCTTAGAATGGAGCAAGACCATAAGTGTTTGTTTTTCTTTAACACCCACCGTCTAATTCAAACGTTGTTTGTGGTTAGCTTGCGGTGGCTGCTGCTGGTTCATTTTGCTAACCAGCCCAGTAATGGTAGCTACACTCTAACTGTGAGGGAGAAAATCACGCTAGAATCGAATTACAGACACCATTCTCCAACCAGTAAAGATAATACGTGAAACCTTTTGACCTAGCAGGGTCTGTGCAATGCCTAGCCTAATGTTCTCAACTTATGGAGATAGGATTGATGCCACTGTTATTGATGGCATGGATGATGCTCTGGCTCCCAACTTATAGAGATAGGATTGCAGCATCAAGCTTCTGTCTGCAACATCACGGTGCAAGTACAAAATAATCAACAAGATGGGCAGTGATGATGACCCTAATAACCAGGAGGCCATTACAGTCGGAGAACTGGACAGCATACTAGGAATGGGAGTGGTGAGATTTCACCTGTGCACTGGCACCCCTAAAGATAAGGAGGAGGAACTACACTAGCACCCCTAAAGATAAGGAGGAGGAACGTGCACTGGCACCCCTAAAGATAAAGAGGAGGATGATGAACGTGCACTTGCACCCCTAAAGATAAGGAGGAGGATGATGAACGTGCACTAGCACCCCTAAAGATAAGGAGGAGGATGAAGAATGTGCACCCCTAAAGATAAAGAGGAGAATGAAGAGTGTGCACCCCTAAAGATAAGGAGGAGGATGATGAACGTGCACTAGCACCCCTAAAGATAAGGAGGAGGATGAAGAATGTGCACCCCTAAAGATAAAGAGGAGAATGAAGAGTGTGCACCCCTAAAGATAAGGAGGAGGATGATGAACGTGCACTAGCACCCCTAAAGATAAGGAGGAGGATGAAGAATGTGCACCCCTAAAGATAAAGAGGAGAATGAAGAGTGTGCACCCCTAAAGATAAGGAGGAGGATGATGAACGTGCACTAGCACCCCTAAAGATAAGGAGGAGGATGAAGAATGTGCACTAGCACCCCTAAAGATAAGGAGGAGGATGATGAACGTGCACCCCTAAAGATAAAGAGGAGAATGAAGAATGTGCACCCCTAAAGATAAGGAGGAGGATGAAGAACGTGCTGGGGAAATGTGAACATGGGTGCAGTGCAAATGAATGGAGATGAGCAACCTGTTCCTTATGTAGAGGCATACACAGAGCATGACACCTCAGATGTGATACTTGGCCCCTATATTGGAGAAGAAATGGCTGGCACATTGCCATACAAACCTACCCCCTCCTCACCCCCAACATACACAGCAAACATTACTCCAGAGTCAGCATTTGTAGGTGATGTTGCAGGTAGTTCTACAGCTTCATATGATGTTGTGAATATCACCATAAAACTTCATAGGGTCAATCTTCTGGAGGAGATGATAGACCAATTTAAGGATTCAGCACTTCTCAAACACCAACTGACATACACTTACATAGATGAAAATGGAGCTGACATAGATGGGGTCTCAAGAGATGCGTCTGCTGCCTTTTGGACAGAGCTTTTGGACACAGCTGAAGGGGAGGACATGAGGGTCTCAAGAGATGCGTCTGCTGCCTTTTGGACAGAGTTGAAGGGGAGGACATGAGGGTCTCAAGAGATGTGTCTGCTGCCTTTTGGACACAGTTGAAGGGGAGGACATGAGGGTCTCAAGAGATGCGTCTGCTGCCTTTTGGACAGAGCTTTTGGACACAGCTGAAGGGGAGGACATGAGGGTCTCAAGAGATGCGTCTGCTGCCTTTTGGACAGAGTTGAAGGGGAGGACATGAGGGTTCAAGTGGCTAGAAGAGGAGTGGAAATTATTGGCCGAATTCTACTGAAAGGATTTCAAGACCATGGCTATTTTCCCTGTTGCCTTTCCCCTGCTTTCACAGTGGCACTTATTTTTAGTGATTTGCTTTTTGAAAGTCTTCTTCTGTATGTAATCACTCAGACAGGAACCTGATCACCACAGCCTTAAAAGGAGATATTTCAGAGGAGGATAGGGAGGAGCTGATTGACCTTTTGGATCGTGTGGATGTCACAGCATTTCTAACACAGCAGAATTTAAAAAACATCCTGCTGAAGGTTGCACACAACAATTAATCCAATTAATCCAAAAGCCAAGATATGCATCTGAGACGATGTCCTTGATAGCTGGTTCTTTCCTAAAGAATGCATTCACAAGCCCACAACATGTCTTGGTCATGTATGAGGGGAAAAAAAACAACAACCAAAATGTTTCTGAAACTACTAGAAGCCTCTCCTTTGACTCAAGGAGAAAGCCAGCGCTTTCGTTTCTTTCAACAACATGTTGGCGGATTGGATGCTGCAGGTCTCAGACGGCTGTTAAGAAAGGCACCGGTGGAGGTGCGTCAGGCAGTAACGCGCAGCAGGTCGACCATCAATCTGGATCTTCAAAAGAAATCACACGGTCAGACATAATCTGAGTGAACAAAATGGAGATCATGTTCACCCCAATAGATGGACTGGCCCGGAGACCTGTGGTACATACACATGTGTGGTGCCGTTTTGGAACTGCCATCAACGTACGCTACCTATCCTAAAATGCACAATGAATTTGATAGCATTTTGACTGACAACAGCGCATGTACATTCACCATTGTATAGAGTGTATGTATCTCATCTGTCTGAGTGTAAGGTACATTTTTGAGAGAAGGAGGTGCACAAAGATTGTGCAAAACAAGCCTTTTTCTTTCAACATGTTGAGTTCCAGAGGGCAGAGTTAAAGATTTTTTTGATTTC
The DNA here is from genome assembly GCF_963854185.1 of Sardina pilchardus. Classification (NCBI taxonomy): domain Eukaryota; kingdom Metazoa; phylum Chordata; class Actinopteri; order Clupeiformes; family Clupeidae; genus Sardina; species Sardina pilchardus. Next base: position 40,167,975 of record NC_084997.1, on the reverse strand, counting down.
AATGTTAGTTGAGCTCAAATCTATTTCCATACTCTTGTAACACTCTTACCTGTATATGCATGGGGTTGTGTTGCTGTTGTTTGTACTATACTGTATATCTAAACTTGTTTTTTATGGGGTAATTCATGTTGAGTTCCAGATTGCTATGAGTTCAAGACCGATGGATTTCAATGTTAGTTGAGCTCAAACCTACAGTGGGGAGAACATGTATTTGATATAGTGGTGGGCCGTTATCGGCGTTAACGTGCTGCGTTATCGTGCAACTCTTATCGGGCGATAAAAAAAATATCGGCGTTAATCTATTCTCAAAGTTGGGCTGGGAGCTGGGTCTATACCACGCAAGCTATGATCACTTTCACCTTGATATCTTAGCGCGAACGCCAATGTTTAAGAGTGCGCCTGAAAAAAGTCTAGGTCGCACTGGTGCACCTGACGCTGCTCGGCTGCTTTCTTTCACAAGTTGTCATTGTAGACTATGCGTGCAACTTTACCAAACAGTAACCAATGATACATCCTCCCAACATGGACGATAAGCTCAGACCCCTCCCGAATCGGCACCTGATCGCTCATTCCTAATAGAAGTAACCCCCCTCTCCTTGGCCCGCTTTCTCTTGCTCTCCCTCTCCCTCTCCCTCACTCTCCCGTGCGCGCTCAATGGACACTCGCGAGTCGCGACCCGCCCCTCGACATGCACATTTAATCCAAATAAAACATTCACTATCGTGAAAGCAATGATGCATATAGAAGACGTTAGCTAAATTAATATAAATTCCGGTTAGCATCATTGCTGCAGAAAGTTGATTAAAACTCTTACATTCAAGTCACTCTTGCATGAGTTGGATGATAATCTCAATACCAATGTTTTCCAACTCCAAAACTCGAAAGGAGAAAAAGTATTAGCCCACATTGAAACTAACAGTAAACACACGTGGGGAAACTGAGCAGTCCAACTAGTAAACTATGATAAACTAGCCAACTATGCTAGGCTTTGTTTACATTGAGGTTTCAAGCAGACAGCTGAATTAAAGAGGCAGAGTTGTAATATGAATAGTAGGCTGCAATATGCATAAAGTGTGCTGTCATGAATATCAGACATTTCAGTATGTAGAATAGACTTATATAAATAATTTTGTAAAGAAAAAAATCTTTTATTGTGTTTCAAGCTTTTTCTAGACTTTTTGTTGTTAAAAAATCATTATATGAAAGGACAGCAATAAAAAGGTGACCTTTTAGCGTTAAAGGCGATGCAATGAAAAATGTGGGTGCACCTAAATTTTGCGCTGGTGCACCTAAAATTAATCTAGATTAATCTAGATTAATTTCAAGATTACAGTGAGATTAATCTAGATTAACAAAATTAATCTATGCCCACCTCTAATTTGATACCATGCTAAAAAGTTGCCTAAAAAGAGGAATATGAAATCATCAGTTGACAATTGATCTTAATGCCTTCATTAAAAAAATAAGTAAAAAACCGCTAAGGACACCATTTTTCCTTGTGATTGAAGAATGTATCGTAAATGAATAAATGTTCTTCCTTGAATGCTAGGGGGAAGGAAGTATTTGACCCCTATGTAACCCTATGGGAATTTAACACATAGGGCCCGATTTTGCCGGTCGCGCAATGAGCTTTCGCCACTTGCGCAACCTTTAATTACTATTCTCTGCGAGCGCATCCTTCATTTGTCCAGCGCAAATGTACGTTCTCTAAATGGGAGATGATATTGCGCCCTAACGGGCATGTCAGTGAAGAGAAGAGGTGTGGTCCGGCGCAAAGCTCGCCAGTCGCTAATATATGGATGAAGAAAGTAAGTGCGCCACTGACCAGGAAAAACCTAGTCGGAAATCACTCGCGCATAGCTGAAAGGCTATTATATGAGCGCATGAGGCTTGGGGATATGGAAGAGTGCACAGTGCGCACTTCTTTCATCAGCAGGAGCGCGCGCAGCCCGAATATAATTAAATAATATTTGTCCGTTTCTCGGTTTTAGGTTCGTGTATTGGTCAGCAAAAAGTAGCATACATAGCATAACAACATCCACATGCAATAATACAACAATAAAGTCTAACAGTGACCTGCTCATTTAGACAACATTACACAGCCCTATGGCTAAGTTACCTTCAGTTAGTTTTGTTCTAGCATACCTTTAACGTCTGGCATTAAACAGCTGTAGTGTTCTGGCAACTGTCTACCTTGTTATTGCTCATCTGGAATAACTTCTCTAGCTGCCTCCATCCTCCATCCTTTCTGTTTTGTTTGTTTAAAGAACTTGCGATATCCATGATGAGTAGGAGTTAGTGAATTAGCTTCACATTGTGTGCTGATAGCGGAGTAAAAGAAAACAACACGTAGCCTAGTTGCGCGCCTGCGTGCGTAATCTCTCCTGTTCAGACGAAATGTGTGCGCGTGGATATAGCTATATAGCGCATTAAGTTAATTTTGATAACGTATTGACTGACTTTTTCTTAAAATAGAAGATTGTAAATAGCCTGATGGCAGGCAGCTAATGGGATGCTGTGCATATTGGGTGGGTACGGCATGGCATGCCAATTTGGTGTGAATACACACACACACACACACACACACACAAGGGAAATGTAATAATGATAATGATCAATAGTGAGAACTACTGTAGCTTCTGACTACAGCTGCGGCTGCTGCGTTCATTCTGAAATAATCTATTTAAGTCATAAGCCCCGAGAGACCGTAAGCAAGTGCCTAAAACCCCCCTTAGCTGTTCTAAAATCAGTGTAGCCTAAACTATGGACTAGAGTGACTTATTGCTTTTCTAAAACGGTAACTATACGTCGATGTATTCATAGATAATCATTCTTCCGCCAATACATATTTCTTCCATAGGAATGGTTGCCATGCAACATCGACACGCAGCCACTTTAACTTTTGTGCAAGTTGTGGTAGCGCATTAACGAAATGCAGTCAAGGTGTATGTTTGTGTTGGATTTTATAACAGCATCGAACGCGATTCAGCCAATCATCATCAAGGACCGGAACTATCCGTGTTAGAAAATAATATTCACACATCATGTACATTATTTTCACAATTTCCCAGCATAAAAGTTGGGAAGGCTTAGGAAGCCTCACGCACGAGCAAGTCGGTCTCTTCTGGAGTAACTCCGCCATGAACAATGCGCCAGGCTTTTAAAGGGAATGAGAGTGTGAAATCTAATTGGTTTATAGCATGCTACGCCCAAAAGACACCCACGACTAATTAACTAAATTAAGACAACCCCTTTTCACTTTGCGCTGAGCGCAATGTTCACTTTTCAAGCTGTCATTATAGCCTTTTGCGCTAGGACCGCCCCCAAAGAAACTAGCGCGAGTGACTTGCGAGTTGCGACAATGCCCAGTTGATCCTGATAATAGAGCCCATAGGGTTAACATAGGGGCGGGCAGATTTTTATTCTTAAAGGCCAGCTATTTCATGGATCCGGGATATTATGCATCCTGATAAAGTTCCCTTGGCCGTTGGAATTCAAATAGCCCCACATCATCACATATCCTTCACCATAGAGATTGGCATGGTGCAAATCAAACAGGCTAATAGGCCTGGACTGGAAAAAGCACCATGCATCTCTAGCTATGGTGAAGGGTATGTGATGATGTGGGGTTATCTTAATTCAGACCAAACACAGCCCCTTTAGATAACACTGTGGTACAGAATAGTTCCGTTTGTTGATTCAGGCATTCAAAGCCAAACTCATGTTGAGGAAAATATCATTTAGTCCTTTAGAACCTCAGCACCATAACGCTGATTACAAATATAATTTAGTCCTGTAGAACCTCAGCACCATAACGCTGATTACAAATATCATTTAGTCCTGTAGAACCTCAGCACCATAACGCTGATCACAAATGTGTTTTTGGCAGAAAGTGACAGTTCTGACGGATGCTGCTCCAGCAGTAGCATTGTGGAAAATAATCCCACCACGCAAACTGTGTTTTGGAGATAAAATAATCCCACCACACACAAACTGTGTTTTGGAGATAAAATAACCCCACCACACGCAAACTGTGTTTTGGAGATAAAATAACCCCACCACACGCAAACTGTGTTTTGGAGATAAAATAACCCCCACCACACGCAAACTGTGTTTTGGAGATAAAATAATCCCACCACACGCAAACTGTGTTTTGAAGATAAAATAATCCCATCACACGCAAACTGTGTTTTGGAGATGTGTCATATTTAGTATTAAATAACCCCATCACACGCAAACAGTGTTTTGGAGATAAAATAATCCCATCACACGCAAACTGTGTTTTGGAGATAAAAGTGTGTTTCCTTTAATATACGTGCTGTAAGTACAAGTCTGCTTCCTTTAATATACGTGCTGTAAGTACAAGTGTGTTTCCTTTAATATACGTGCTGTAAGTACATGTGTGTCTCCTTTAATATACGTGCTGTAAGTACAAGTGTGTTCAGTACAAAGTACAGCTCATTGGCCACAGGGAGAGATGGGGCAAGCTGATTGGGTAAAGGGTCTCAGATAGGGTGAGCTGATTGGGTAACAGAGGTATGATGTGCTGGTGGTGCTACTGGATGCAGCAGCCTCTTCCTCTTCCTCCTTCTCCTCCTCCTCCTCCTCCTCCTCCTCCTCTTCCTCCTCTGGTGGTGCTACTGGATGCAGCATCCTCCTCCTCCTCTTCCTCGGCTGGGCCTCTGGTTCTGGATGGCCTGGTTCTGCTCCCTCATCGCGGCCATGGCCTGGCTGTGGCGTTGCTGCTGCTGCTCCAGGAGGCGCGTGAGCTCCTGGCTCTTGGCCTGCTGCGCTGCCTCTGCCCTCCGCTGGGCCTCCCGCATGTCGCGCCCCATCTGGTCCGCCTTCTCCTGGAACCCCCGCTGCAGCAGCGCCGCCTGCTCACGCAGCTGGCTCTCTGACAAGGCAAGGCAAGTGTATCAGCGCATTTGTGAGTCCCTCCTCTCTGTGCTGTGTGTGTGTGTGTGTGTGTGTGTGTATGTGTGTGTGTGCTCTCTGCCAAGGCAAGCGCATCTGTTAGGGCTGGAACGCCTATCAAAACCCAGGAACCTGCATTTATTAGGGCTGGAACGCCTATCAAAACCCAGGAACATGTATTCATTAGGGCTGTAACGCCTATCAAAACCCAGGAACATGTATTCATTAGGGCTGGAACGCCTATCAAAACCCAGGAACCTGCATTTATTAGGGCTGTAACGCCTATCAAAACCCAGGAACATGTATTCATTAGGGCTTTAACGCCTATCAAAACCCAGGAACATGTATTCATTAGGGCTGTAATGCCTATCAAAACCCAGGAACATGTATGGCGTATGTATGTATTTATTACCTCTGCCAAGGAGGTTATGTTTTCATCAGGGTTTGTTTGTTTGTATGTTTGTCTGTCTGTTTGTCTGTTTGTTAGCAAGATAACTCAGAAAGTCATGGATGGATTTAGATGACATTTTCAGGGAAGGTCTGAAATGACCCAAGGAAAAAACGATTACATTTTGGGAGAGATCCATTTTGCCATCTGGAATCAGAAGGCGTTTATTCATTTTCACTTGGCGGTGTAATGGCATGCAATGGCCAAGTGGTGGCAATCTGAATAGTTTAGGTTCAAATGTATGAGAACCAAGGAAGCAGCCTAACAGTGAAAGTTATCTAGGCTGCTTGCATCCTGATCGTTGCGTCCTTAAATATATAGTTAGAGGAACAGGACATGGTGTCAGAAGCTCATAACTCACGACACAAGGAGTCTAGGTACAGATATCGTGTCGGAGATGTTGGTGTGTTAAGGTCTCCGACGTCTAAGCTCCCCACTCAACGCCAAGTCTCTTGTAGCTAATGTGACTGTGGGGAGCTTAGACTTCGAGTCTAAGCAGCCTCTTTAACACTCAAAGACAGTCATTGTGCTTCTGAAGAGTTGATAACAATACAGTGAGCCGTTTGAGACATGAGACCAAAAATAAATAGGCGATGAATAGAACGATGACTAATTCTCCTGGTTGAATACGTCGACTAATTTTCATTGTTGAATACGTCAACTAATTTTCATGCTTGAATACATCGACTTATTTTCATGGTTGAATACGTCGACTAATTTTCATTGTTGAATACGTCAACTAATTTTCATGGTTGAACACATCGACTTATTTTCATGGTTGAATACGTCAACTAATTTTCATGGTTGAATACGTTGACTAATTTTCATGGTTGAATACATCGACTTATTTTCATGGTTGAATACGTTGACTCATTTTCATGGTTGAATACCTTGAATACGTTGACTGATTGGGGCAGCACTAGAGCACTTGAATATGCATTTGTGTGTGTATATTTATGTGTGTGTGTGTGTGTGTGTGTGTTTGTGCGTTTCCTGAGGTTTAGGTAATATCTCAGGAACGCATTCATGTATTGAAACCAAACTTGGTACATAAACTCGGGATGCTCAAGAAATCTGGTGCTGTTTGACCCCTAGGGGGCGCTGTAATCAGCTACCAATGCGTTACTGCATGGAGCTTTTCAGGTCACAAATTTTGTCCGATCTTCACAGAACTTGACGTACATGATCTTCAAGCTATGTCTTACAAACGTTTATAAATCTTTTCGATTTTCACAGACAAAAATCAGTCGTGAAGCTGCCAAGCAGGAAGTGAGTTCATATCTCAGCACGGCTTTGATGTATGAAGTCCAGACTTGGTGCATGGACTTGTGACCCCATCCTCAGGACGCACAGTACATTTGGTGTCTTTTGACCACTAGGAGGGGCGCTATTACCACAGGAAGTCGGCTCATATCTCAGCAATGCTTTCATGTATAATAGCCAAACTTGGTACCTGAACTCAAGACTCCATCCTGAGGACGCACAGTAAAGTTGGTGTCTTTTGGCCACTAGACAGGGTGTCTGCAGGTTTTAACAAGTGCAATTTTAGACTTTTTTAGACCTTTTTTAGACCATCATGGGTTAAATTTAAGAGCTTCACAAAGTATTAAAAAAAAGAAATAACAAGCCAGATTGCGGTCAATTGACATCCTGTCATCATCCTGCATCCTGTAACGACAGTACATTTCGGTTTCACATCTGTAGTTTTATTATTACGTTCCACTAACAGCAACATGTCATGTAGAACTACACGGACCATAACTGCCACCATAACAGAAAAAGAAAAAAACTGAACGGCGAAAAAGGACGTAAAACAAAACAAAAAAACATTAATCCTTCGTCGATATTTTGCATTGAAACGTAGGTCTTAAATTACTCAAACTCAATTTTAGACAAAATATCTCTATATTTTAGACTTTTTTAGACTTTTTAAGACCCCGCGGACACCCTGACTAGAGGGGGCACTATAATCACAGGAAGTCGGCCCATATCGCGCTCCTCATGGGAGTGAGTGTGTGTGTGTGTGTGTGTGTGTGTGTGTGTGTGTGTGTGTGTGTGTGTGTGTGTGTGTGTGTGTACCTGTGGCACGCTGTGCCTCCCTGCGCTGTGCCTCCATCTCCTCCTCCATCTGCGTCAGCACCAGCCTGATGCGCTCCTCGTTGCTCCTCTGCTCCGCAGCCATGCGCTTCTCCAGCTGACGCTGACGCTCCTCGTTAACCTTCACCTCCTGCTCCAGCATCACGGCTCTCTCACGCTCCTCTACACACACACACACACACACACACACACACACACACACTCATTAGTCTTCACCTCCTGCTCCAGCATCACGGCTCTCTCACGCTCCTCTACACACACACACACACACACACACACACACACACTCATTAGTCTTCACCTCCTGCTGCAGCATCACGGCTCTCTCACGCTCCTCTACACACACACACACACACACACACACACACACACTCACTCATTAGTCTTCACCTCCTGCTGCAGCATCACGGTTCTCTCACGCTCCTGTACACACACACACACACACACACACACACTCATTAGTCTTCACCTCCTGCTGCAGCATCACGGTTCTCTCACGCTCCTCTACACACACACACACACACACACACACACACACACACACACACACTCATTAGTCTTCACCTCCTGCTCCAGCATCACGGCTCTCTCACGCTCCTCTACACACACACACACACACTCACTCATTAGTCTTCACCTCCTGCTGCAGCATCACGGCTCTCTCACGCTCCTCTACACACACACACACACACACACACACACACACACACACACACACACACACACACACACACACACTCATTAGTCTTCACCTCCTGCTGCAGCATCACGGCTCTCTCACGCTCCTCTACACACACACACACACACACACACACACACACACACACACACTCACTCATTAGTCTTCACCTCCTGCTGCAGCATCACGGCTCTCTCACGCTCCTCTACACACACACACACACACACACACACACACACACACTCATTAGTCTTCACCTCCTGCTCCAGCATCACGGCTCTCTCACGCTCCTCTACACACACCGACACACACACACACACACACACACTCATTAGTCTTCACCTCCTGCTCCAGCATCACAGCTCTCTCACGCTCCTCTACACACACACACACACACACACACACACACACACACTCATTAGTCTTCATCTCCTGCTCCAGCATCACGGCTCTCTCACGCTCCTCTACACACACACACACACACACACACACACACACACACACACACACACACACACACACTCATTAGTCTTCACCTCCTGCTGCAGCATCACGGCTCTCTCATGCTCCTCTACACACACACACACACACACACACACACACACACACACACACACACACTCATTAGTCTTCACCTCCTGCTGCAGCATCACAGCTCTCTCACGCTCCTCTACACACACACACACACACACACACACACACACACACACACACACACACACACACACACACACACACACACACACACACACACACACACACACACACACACACACACACACTCACTCATTAGTCTTCACCTCCTGCTCCAGCATCACGGCTCTCTCACGCTCCTCTACACACACACACACACACACACACACACACACACACACACACACACACACACACACACACACACACACACACACACACACACTCATTAGTCTTCACCTCCTGCTGCAGCATCACGGCTCTCTCACGCTCCTCTACACACACACACACACACACACACACACACACACACATACACACACACACACACACACACACACACACACATACACACACACACACACACACACACACACACACACACACACACACACACACACACTCATTAGTCTTCACCTCCTGCTGCAGCATCACGGCTCTCTCACGCTCCTCTACACACACACACACACACACACACACACACGTTATACACACACACACACACACACACACACACACACACACTCACTCATTAGTCTTCACCTCCTGCTGCAGCATCACGGCTCTCTCACGCTCCTCTACACACACACACACACACACACACACACACACACACACACACACACACACTCATTAGTCTTCACCTCCTGCTGCAGCATCACGGCTCTCTCACGCTCCTCTACACACACACACACACACACACACACACACACACACACACGTTATACACACACACACACACACACACACTCATTAGTCTTCACCTCCTGCTCCAACATCACACTCTGCTCACGCTCCTCTACACACACACACACACACACACACACACACACACACACTCACCGCAGATCTGTCGGTCCATGGCACTGAGATTGTCGTCAGCATGCAGGATGGCTGAGGACTCCTCCTTCCTCTGCTTCAGAAAGTCCTCCAACACATCTTCAGCCTGACACACACAAAAACACACACACGCGCGCACACACACACAAGCACGCATAGCCCACATGCACACACACACACACACACACAAGAAAAAACAGCAGATGTTAAGTTCAGTTGATCAGTGTGATTGGTTAATGACTGTTTGCATATGTGGAGATGTTGAGTCTGACTGGTTGAGGAGTGTTTGCATATGTTGATCACACTGTTGATCAGAATATCTCACTACACACTGGGTTGGATTTACAGGCATAGTTATCAACTGGCCTCAATCATATCTATAATAGAGGAGCTTCTTTGTTGCCATCAGCAACTGTACCTCAACACCAACGTCCTTGACCTGTGGTGTTCCCAAGGGGTGGATCTTGGGGCCACTATTATTCAACCTCTATATGGTCCCACTTGGACAAACCATCCAAAATAATTTGATTTCATATCATAGCTATGCAGATGACTCACAAATCTACTTAGCTCTGTCGCCAAACGACTATGGTCCCTTGAATCTCTGTCTGGATATCTCAAAATTCTCTTCAGCTGGTCAAAGAAAAAAATGAAGCGATTATATTTAGTAAAAAGGAAGAAAGACCTTTTTACCAAATACAAAATGATCCTACCTTGAAAATGATCCTACCTTGTGTCTTTTAAATTATGATCTTTACCTTCCTGTTCTTTACTATACCATGCCTTTAATGATGTTACTGTTTGTAAAGCACTTTGAATGACATCTGTATATGACATGGACAATATCAATAACCTTGCCTTGACTCCCAGAGTGTTTGCATGTGGGCCTGACCTTGACTCCCAGGTGTATGTGGGCCTGACCTTGACTTGAGAGTGTTTGCATGTGGGCCTGACCTTGACTTGAGAGTGTTTGTATGTGGGCCTGACCTTGACTTGAGAGTGTTTGCAAAGATCGTATAGTTACTAAGATGAATCATAAAGGGGGTTTTCAATGGAATGAAATGGCACCCACTTCCGCCTCCTAAAGGGGCGTGATCAGTGATGAGATAATCGGTTTAGAACGGTGTAGAATCAGCAGAAGCAGGTGCCGTTGATAACAGGTTTATTTCCACTATAGAAATGCTCCCGTTTGCCTCCTAAATGGGAGTGGCAGTGGCAGTTGCGTCACAATGAAACCAGAATTTACCCTCATATGAATCGTCTAGCTTTATAAACCGTCTCTGGTGTTTGTATGTGGGCCTGACCTTGACTTGAGAGTGTTTGCATGTGGGCCTGACCTTGACTTGAGAGTGTTTGTATGTGGGCCTGACCTTGACTCCCAGGTGGCTCTGGCTGATGTATTTCACCACGAGGACTTCCATGTCCTCGCAGTAGAGCTGGTATCCTCCGGGTTTGGTGTAGAATCCCTGCTGGAGTTTTTCCCTCAGTGGAGCAGAGAGTCCTGTGAGGACCTCCAGGCAGAGCAGGGCCGAGGCCTCCTCATTCTGCTGCAGGAATCCACTGAACAGCTTGTTGACAGCCTCCTGAAATGACACAGAAAGACATCTTACTCTTCAGCACCCGTCACATAAGACTGTCTCTTCAATAACTCAATAACTCCACACTACTGAAGCGGATGATTCTTCAATAACTCAATAACTCCACACTACTGAAGCGGATGATTCCTCAATAACTCAATAACTCCACACTACTGAAGCGGATGATTCTTGAATAACTCAATAACTCCACACTACTGAAGTGGATGATTCTTTAATAACTCCACACTACTGAAGCGGATGATTCTTTAATAACTCCACACTACTGAAGTGGATGATTCCTCAATAACTCAATAACTCCACACTACTGAAGCAGATGTTTCTTCAATAACTCAATAACTCCACACTACTGAAGCGGATGATTCTTCAATAACTCCACACTACTGAAGCGGATGATTCCTCAATAACTCAATAACTCCACACTACTGAAGCGGATGATTCTTTAATAACTCCACACTACTGAAGCGGATGATTCTTTAATAACTCCACACTACTGAAGCGGATGATTCTTCAATAACTCCACACTACTGAAGCGGATGATTCCTCAATAACTCAATAACTCTACACTACTGAAGCGGATGATTCTTTAATAACTCAATAACTCCACACTACTGAAGCGGATGATTCTTCAATAACTTCACACTACTGAAGCGGATGATTCTTCAATAACTCAATAACTCCACACTACTGAAGCGGATGATTCTTTAATAACTCCACACTACTGAAGTGGATGATTCCTCAATAACTCAATAACTCCACACTACTGAAGCGGATGTTTCTTTAATAACTCAATAACTCCACACTACTGAAGCGGATGATTCTTTAATAACTCAATAACTCCACACTACTCAAGCGGATGATTCTTCAATAACTCCACACTACTGAAGCGGATGATTCCTCAATAACTCAATAACTCCACACTACTCAAGCGGATGTTTCTTTAATAACTCAATAACTCCACACTACTGAAGCGGATGATTCTTCAATAACTCCACACTACTGAAGCGGATGATTCTTCAATAACTCAATAACTCCACACTACTGAAGCGGATGATTCTTTAATAACTCCACACTACTGAAGTGGATGATTCCTCAATAACTCAATAACTCCACACTACTGAAGCGGATGTTTCTTTAATAACTCAATAACTCCACACTACTGAAGCGGATGATTCTTTAATAACTCAATAACTCCACACTACTGAAGCGGATGATTCTTCAATAACTCCACACTACTGAAGCGGATGATTCTTCAATAACTCAATAACTCCACACTACTGAAGCGGATGATTCTTTAATAACTCCACACTACTGAAGTGGATGATTCCTCAATAACTCAATAACTCCACACTACTGAAGCGGATGTTTCTTTAATAACTCAATAACTCCACACTACTGAAGCGGATGATTCTTTAATAACTCAATAACTCCACACTACTGAAGCGGATGGTTCTTGAATAACTCAATAACTCCACACTACTGAAGCGGATGATTCTTTAATAACTCCACACTACTGAAGCGGATGTTTCTTTAATAACTCAATAACTCCACACTGAAGCAGATGACTGTAACTCCACACCAATGAAGTGGATGGTAACCCTACATCAAAGACATGATCTTCTTCTACTGATCTTCTGTCAGTCGTATCAACATGTTGTCATTTGAATGATTAACTAGAAATACAATTAAAAGGAATCACCAGTGCATGAAAATGCAAAAATGTTTAAATAGATAATGTAGATATGGTTACTTACTGTAAGTGTTGCTGGGGTAGACATGGTGGTTTCATAGTTTAATGAAAGTTGATAGTGTGAAGATAAACAGTTTATACATTGAATATGGATAGCTTAAAAGCTGCTGTTAAACAATTTAATGAATGTTAATAGTTTAATTGATGTTGATAGTTAGATAATTTTAAATGGATGTCGATAGGCATATAGTTTAATGAAGGTTTAATATTTTGCTAATGTTTGCTAGCCGTTAAGCTAATAATGCTAATATGCTAATCAGGTTGCTTTGCTAACTTAGCTCATGTGTGCTAGCAGTTATGCTAACAAAGCGAACTATGCTACCTGTTCGATGGAAATAATGGCTAGGTGGAGGTTTTGGACACCGGCGACAACTTTCTACTTGCAGGACAAACTGCCGTTACTAGTTCTAAATGGATGGTTGCTATGGCCAAAGGCCAGTCGTTAGTTCTAAATTGATGGTTGCTACGGCTAAAAGCCAGTGATAAGTTCCATCTCTCCCGTTGTCAAGCGGGCATATCCCAGGATTCTGATTAACTTTAACTTTGAAAGATTGCTATTTTTATAGCCTACATGCCATCCAACTAGCTACAATCCACTTCCGTCATATGCTACAATGTTGCTATGTTCTGAATGTCTGTGTTTCAGCTTGGATGCAATGTGACAGTTAATTTAAACCTTGCAACAAGTTTGGCAAATTAATATTCAAGTGTTATACGGGCAACACATTGGAACTACTTCAAAGGTAGCCTGATTCACAAAGTAAATGGCCACCCCATCAGCCAATCAGAGAAGAGAATCCCATTGTTAAGGGAGATAATGATGTCTAGCATGTATTCTAAACATGCTAACTATGCTAACACTACTGATTATGGTAACAATGCTAAACAGGTAGATCAGCTAACTTAGCTAATGATTTCTAGCAGTAATGCTAAAAATGCTAACTATGCTCACAATGTTAACTATGTTAACAATGCTAACCAAGTTGATTAGCCAACTGTGCTAATGATTTCTAGTAGTTATGTTAAAAATGGCAACTATGCTAACAATGCTAACTATCTAACTTGTTAGTGAGGATTTTACTTTGAAATAGTTTTTGCTTGTATCCATGGTGCCCACTATCAGGAATAAAGAAACTACTGTAGTTCAATCATGTTGGTTGCTATAGAAACTGTCCTAAATGCTTAATTTTAAGGGTTGCTATGTTGGTTGCTAGGTATGTGGAGGTTTCATATAGTTGACTGGAGGCATAGTTGATGATAACTGACAGTTGGAATGGTTGAACATTTAAATAGATGAGTAGTTTCAATGGTTAAATGATTTAATAGTGTGTTATTGCAGTGAGGACTTTTATTTTGAAACAGTTGTGTACAGAGGAAACAGTGGAACAGGATATGTAGTCTCAAGAGAGCCAGATTGTATGCTTAAAGCCTGAGACAGGGAGATGCTGCAGGTGGCCTGAACACCTGGCATAGGTGCTTAACGACCCGATAATGATGTCATAAAGGCCTATGGGAACATTTGTAAAAGTTTTTAATCTATAGTTTAAAAAGTTTAAAAATACATAGCAGCTATCTCCATTAGAAGACCTACGTTGCAAAGTTTGAACAAAGTTTCTATGTTGAACGATTCCAGCTGAATTGCGCGAAGAAGCGGTAAGCGGAATAATAAAAGATAGGAATCATAGGAAGAACAGTACAGTGCATTTTCATATACTGTAAATATTATTTTTCCAGGTCTAGTTTACCTCCAGGGACTTAGTGTGCGTCCCGTCGTCGTCCTTGAAGGAGCGCTTGACGAAGACCTCTGTTGCCAGGGTGTTGAGGCGCTGGTGAGCATCGGTCAAGTCAGGCAGGTCCATGGGGAAGTAGACGGTCAGCTGCACCATGCCGCTCTCGTAAACCTCCAGACCCTCCTTCACAGCAGCCTCATTCTCAATCTGCGCCATGGCAACCACTGCGTTCTCCAAGCAGGGCACACCTCCGCTGGACAAGGTCTCCACGTACATCTTCACCAGGTGCCCCAGGACTGCAGGGGGGCAAACACAAGCACTTGGTCTCTGGGTAACTGTAACTAAGCAACACTGCAGCAGACACTCTGGAACAGTATAGCAGTAACTAAGCAACACTGCAGCAGACACTCTGGAACAGTATAGCAGTAACTAAGCAACACTGCAGCAGACACTCTGGAACAGTATAGCTAAGCAACACTAGAACACTCTGGAAGAGTATATCAGTAACTAAGCAACACTGCAGCAGATGGCCCCAGCTGTGGCGCAACTGGCTGGGGCACCTGCACCGCACGCCGGCGACCCGAATTCGATTCCGTGGTCCTTGCTGGATCCCATCCCTGCTCTCTCTCCCATTCGCTTCCTGTCACTCTCCACTTTCACTATCAATAAAGGCATAAAAAACGCCCAAACAATATACTTGAAAAAAAACAAAAAACACTGCAGCAGACACTCTGGAACAGTGTCCACGATATTCCTTAGCCAACAGAATGAACGGAAGTTGAAAACCAGCCAGCTTTCCAGGTTAAGGAATAAGGTGGATAGCAGAAATCAAGTATCACTTAATGTTATTGGCTATTAGGCTGTTTAGTATCACTTTGTGTTATTGGCTATTAGGCTGTTTACTAACACTCACATTTATTTGGTGATTTGTAATCATGTCAGTTAGTTACAGTTGAAATAAATGTGAATAGTGTTCAGAAGGTCTAACCCACCGCCTAGCTCATCAGTTGATGCTCAGCTGACAACAACCACAGCTGTTGTGTGATGTGCGTACGGTATCCCTACCACCATCTTGACTGCAGCAGCGCTGGTGTTAGTCTGGGTGAACCCAGACAAAGCTCCTATTACAGTTGGATGTGCTCTGCAGGGCTGTCTGGAGAGGATCCCTGATGTGTTTATGAGCTTCTCGTGTTACATCCTCCAGAAACACATCTGTCTTGTGAACTACTATGGTGTGCAATGCAGTTGTTGAATTGATTCCAAAGGAAATACCAGTTCCTAGTTTTTAGTGATTCAGTAATGGATGACACAGTTATCCTTTTCAGATGACCTGCAGAGGCTCACCCAGGGTGCCCTTTGGCCGTGTTCAATTGTCAAGGGCGCACGCTGGATAGTACGTTCTTTCCAGTAGCGTCTCAGTTAGCTTGCTCCTCGGTATGCGTCCCTACATTTGGACAGCACAGACTAGTTGACTTCACCTGACTCGGGGAGGGGGGTGTGTTGCTTGACGATTACCATGACGTGTGGAGCTTGACCTGCGCTGCGCAATGGATTATGGGATATTTGAGGCCAAAAAAGATGCATCGATGCACGCTTGGAAATCACGCCAAACGAAGTGCCCATCTAGTGAGAGCGCTTGACTTTCTATTCAGATGTAACTTCCGGAAAATGCACGCTGCCCAGCATTTGTACTTATGATTCAGACACAGCCCTAGTCACGGTACCATGCCAAGAAGAGTTCACCCAGGGTACCCTTTGCCAAGTATCGGCAAAAGCACAAGTTTGCTATTGTGACGACATGGCTCACCTCTGCTGCTATTGTGACAACATGGCTCACCTCTGCTGTCAACAGTGTGTCCATCCTTCAGCTGCTTCACAGGGCTCTGATCGAAGACAAAGGTGCAGAAGTGCTCCGTGACCTCCAGGAATGCTGGGGCCAACTCGGACTGGGACAAGCTCTCCAGACGCTTCACGTCCTCCGGGCGGCTGGGGAATGGGAAGGTGAAACACTTCCGGGATGGGAAGTACTTCCGGATGCATTCCCGAGGAAGGTTGTGGTCATTCACCTTTTTAGAGTTACCTTCAGGAGAGACCAGCAGAGCTCTGGGTTAGAGGACATACACATCAAGAGAGACCAGCAGAGCTCTGGGTTAGTGGACATGAGGAGAGACCAGCAGAGCTCTGGGTTAGTGGACATATACACACATGAGGAGAGACCAGCAGAGAATATTAGGTATTTGGGAACTGACTCCAAGAGTGATTTTGGGAACTGATATTTCATACCAGGTTTCAGCTTCAGGGCAAACTCCAAGTATTCATCCTCTGTCGCGTCCTGTCCGTCGATCTTCCTCTCAAGAGTGAAGTCCCTCACGGCCCAGATGAAGCTGGGGAAGAACTTGACAAACTCGGAATCATCTCGGGCTGCATCACATGACTTCACTTTGATGTGCTCAGCCAACTCTGTTACATATCTGCAGGCAGTTGAGGTGCAACACTGTGCGCTCTGGCTAATGCTAAAGCTCCTCAACACTGGCTGTGTCTCATATGGCGCACTTCCGTCAGTGCACTGAAATGTAGTGCGTAGTGCGCACTGAACACTTACCTCTGTAGTGCACACTGTCGTGGGTAAGTATCGTCTCGAGTGGAACACTGTCGTTTTGCACTTAGCGGAAGTGACAGGCTAACATGTGATCGCGATTCTCCAACCCGCCAAACATTTGAACGGCGTTGTTTACAACAATGAACTTCCTCGTGGTTTTGCTCGTGCTTATTTACCCCGTTACCCACGTGGAGGCGACGCCGAATCCAACGTAATCGTAAGATCCGACTCCTATTATTAGCGCAAGCTGAGATGGTACTAGCCTGTTATTTTAATTGTTTATGTATGACCGCCCTAAAATACATGCCAAATGCCAGCGTCGCGCCGGTTTTAGGCTTACCTTTTCATGCAGTGTGTCCAACGACGTTGTTTGTACAAAGTTTTATCAATACATGCACTAGTCAAAATAAAGTTCATATTCGTTTTTTGCATATCACCCTACTTATTGCAATTAAATGCCTTTTGTTGCCCACATTTATGTAACACTGTACTTTGAGAACTAAACCTCATGTTTTCATGTTCAGCACCATCAGCATAGGCTACATACCAGTATTCATGTGTGTGCGCATGTCTCTCTCATAACCATTAGTATTAAGGCGCAATTCACACCAGTAAAATGTCTCTCCCATAACCATTAGTATTAAGGTTCAATTCACACCAGTAAAAGCCTTTGAGAAATATAAATATCTTACTAAATCCACTAAATTAATGTATTGTTTCACATCTAATTGTAGTCTGATGTTTACACATTAAGTATCACAAAAGATAACCAATTATAGTTAGAAAATCATAGTTACAGTATATCATAGTAAGACAAATCTAATAAAAAAGTAAGGAAGAGGCTAAAACACAGGGATGCAGCAAACTTTCACATTCTTTATTAAAATCAATATAAAATAAAAAAGATTGCTGTTCTGCTTTATGAAGTGGTCCGCCATCCCACCGCAGAGGAACTCTCTCGCTTGGGTGCCCGCTTTGC
>NC_084997.1:40064648-40134648 GCF_963854185.1 Sardina pilchardus | reverse complement strand
CTGACTGCCAGCAACCATCTCCCATTGATACTAAACTAAATTGTGGCACAATATATACAGCCGGAATAAGACTTTTGCTTCAGCACTGTAGAGCAATCTTAGGAGAAGTGTCAGCCCGTAAGACTGTGCCCACTGCTCAAATTCATGGTCATCTAATATTGGATGTCAAAAACGTATCTAATATTACATCACATTCACAATTGATGAAGACGCAAAGTTTAAAAAGAAAAAAAATCAATATATCAGATGGATTTGACAAATAATTGGCAAAGAACAACAAGATTTTCTACAGTAATTTCCATTTAAATTAAATATTTCATGATGCTCTTGTGCTGCACGAACACCAGACGATTCCATTTCACTGCTCTTGCGCTCACATCCAAATAAGATAAGGCTAGAGGTGACCACCAGACGATGCCATTTCACTAGCCTGGCACGCCCTCCCAGTGACGTAACACCTTCGGCGTTGCTGTCGCTGGTCTGGTCAACTGCTAATCGGGAAGGATTTCTGAATTCCCCAAATCTGCGGAAATGCCCCCTTTGGTCGAGAACCAATCAACTTTGAGCAGCTTCAACGGCTCTGGGTAGAGGCGTGTTCAAGGCAGAGGAAAGAGTGTTGTTATTGGTTTAAACTCGGCAAACCGCTTTCTTACATCGACCAGTAGCAAATCGAGGCACTTAAAGGAGGCGGGTCAACCAAGCACTTGGAGAAACCGTGTATACACAGGCTCTTGGTCAGACTAAAGTCTCGCAGAGCCTTTCAAGTCGATGGCAATCAGGCTACCATTTCACTACTCTTGTGCTTAAAGAGGAACTATGCAGGATTGGCGATTTCATTTCTGGTTTCGGTTTCGTTTTTCATTTTCGCTCGTTTTATGCTTGCATTTTCTCTGCAGAGCTTCCCCGACAGCTTTAGCGTGTAAATTTATACATGTATAGGCTATATTTAAAGATATAAATTGCTAGCGTGGTTCTTCGTCTCAGACTTCCAGATGTAAACAAGGAGCGATCGTCTCCTGCAGAAAGTTGCATATGGTCTCTTTAAATCCAAATAAGATCAGGCTAGAAGTGACCACCAGAGGTTGCCATTTCACTGCTCTTGTGCTCACATTCAAATAAGATAAGGCTAGAAGTGCAGCACAACCACCAGAGGGTGCCATTTCACCGCTTGCTTACAGCCAAATAAGATAAAGGCTAGAAGTGCGGCGCCACGGCGCCATCTGCTGGCCATGAGATATTTTATAGAACCCATGATATGTATTTTATGAGATATGTTATAGAACCCATGATATATATTATATGAGATATCTTATAGAACCCATGATATGTATTATATGAGATGTTATAGAACCCATGATATCTATTATATTAGAAGAGAAACTAGAGAAAAGGAATAATCGTATATTTCATCAATCATTTATTATAAAAACTTGTTATGGTTCAGTGATATTGTCAACACGTTTGTCTTCCATTGTGCAATGTTAGGGCTGCCTATGAATAATATATTGTGTTAAATCAATGTCCAAACATTGCTTACCAGATAATGTTATGTTCAGGCTGTACAACAAAAGTGATTTCAAGGGCTGAAAACCTTATCAACCACTGCTTCAACCCCAATGCTATCTCTAACTTATCAACCGCTGCTTCAACCCCAATGCTATCTCTAACTTATCAAACGCTGCTTCAACCCCAACGCTATCTCTAACTTATCAACCGCTGCTTCAACCCCAATGCTATCTCTGACTTTGCCCTCCCCTGGGCCCTCAGCTCTCCCTTTCAACACTACTGACCCCCACACCTAGCCTAGTGTGTGTGTGTGTGTGTGTGTGTGTGTGTGTGTGTGTGTGTGTGTGTGTGTGCTCTCCCATTTCACCACTACTGAGCCCCTCACCTAGCCTAGTGTGTGTGTGTGTGTGTGTGTGTGTGTGTGTGTGTGTGTGTGTGTGTGTGTGTGTGTCCTCATGTTAGCTCGACCCTGCTCAACCCCCACTCTACTTAAAGCCTGAGCCACATCTGACCGCATTACATTGATTGTGATTACATTGATCATCAAACACCTGTGGGGTGTGTGTGTGTGTGTGTGTGTTTGGAGAGCTGTGGGGTGTACTACGAATCACGATTAGTGGCTTAGCGAGGTATGTTAGGCTCAAAGCCAGGGTATGCGGTCATACGAAAGTGGATTTGTTTTAGCGTCGCTGTATCACCATGGTATCTTGTGCTCGCAACCAAACCTGGTCGGGAGCAGGTTATGTGCCAACTTATAGCTCAAATCGTGAAAAACTACCGCCCTCTGACCAATCCTAACCAATCCATTATCTTGAACAACGAAGTTATCACACGTGTGCTGTCATACTTCGAACAGGAGCAGCTCCGCCTCTTCAAACATTTGAATCTCGGAGGCGCTTTTAACTATGTTGCGCGTGCAAATATGTCACTACTATGGACGTGCATACCATACAATATGTGATGACCCTCGATTTTTTGATGTTATAGGTTAGACACTAAAAAAGACCACCCTAGATTTTGATACCGCTCATAAATGCGGAAGTAATCGTTTTTTAACCTAGGCGGTCTTGTGCATCTCCACGTTTCCCGATTGGTCAAAGTCACCCCAACCACGAGAACGCGCACAGATCTGAGCTGAAAGCCTAGTTTGATAAATTCATCCGTGAGCGAGTTTCGTAATACCACTCAACTCTGATTGCAACTTTTGTATTTATCGATCCAGGTTATCCAAAGAAAGCCTGGTTATGTTCAGCGAGATTCGTAGTATACCCCACTGCTCTCTCCCTTTTGTCAAAGCACATCTCTTGACCTCTTTGTTTCTTTTTTTTAATGCCCAACACACACAGCTCTCTCCCTCTCTACTCCTACTCTTTTCTTCTCTTTGTTTTCTCTCTCCCTCTCTACTCCTACTCTTTTCTTCTCTTTGTTTTCTCTCTGCTTTTTTTGCTTGTTGTTCTATTTTCCTCTCCCTGGGTTTGAAAAAGGCATCATATAAATGTTACTTGCTGTTGTTGTTATTATTTTTGTTGCTATTGTTATTATCAATATTGTCTGATTTGACATATAATAATCCAGGGTAACTAAAAGCATATCACGGCCACCATCTCAAATGTTCCGTACGGGTAAAAAAAGAGTCCTTGTACATCACCTTGTCTACATCTCCCAGTCCCTCTGTGTCCAGCAAGACAAGAGTGTGTCCTGTTGAAGAGGCAACATCATCACTTAATGGGGCAATGGAATGCAAATGTTAGAGTTGAATAATGTTAGAGTTTGGTATGTAAAATCCCCACAAAGGGAACCTCAAAAGTATGCACATGCAACGATAGTCGTATAGCTTTCGGTTAAAGGAAATGCAGATCATCTCCCTAATCAATATATTTGCTCAAAACAGCCCACATTCTGCATTCATTGCAGTAAGGCACCACTGGCAATGCAGGTGCCAGCAGCCATGACACTGAAATGACGCTGTTAAACAGAGGAATCGCCAAGCAATAGATTACCATAGCAAGCAATAGACCATAGCAAGCAATAGATTACCATAGCTCGGTGGCTGCACCTTATTTGGCTCTGGCCTCTACATTTGAATAGAATAGAATAGAATATATACTTTTTTGATCCCGTGAGGGAAATTCAGTTCTCTGCATTTAACCCAATTTAACCGAATTAGTGAACACACAGCACACAGTGAACACACAGTGAGGTGAATCACACAACCCAGAGCAGTGAGCTGCCTGCCCAACCAGCGGCGCTCGGGGAGCAGTGAGGGGTTCTTCAGCCGTGGTGGACTGGTCGGGGATCGAACTGGCAACCCTCCGGTTACAAGCCCGATGCGCTAACCAGTACACCACGGCTGCCCCAATCAATGTAATCAATATTTACATACACACCAGCCTACTTCCAGCTTCACTGAGAAATCGATGACGCCGGACTTCAGTAGGATAGATGGTCCAAGTGTTTGTTTGGCTTTTTAATGCATGGACTTTGTGAAAGTTAGTGAGAAGTAGACTCTGTACATTCTGAGAAAGTCTTTCTCCTAACCTAAACACGTCTGTATAAACCAACTATCTGACGTTAGTAAAATTGCTAAACTACACTCCACTGTTTTGACACACCTCATGAGTCCAAACATCTCCTGATATCCCAAGACTAGCAGTGAGTAGCCATCTCCTGATATCCTAAGACTAGCAGTGAGTAGCCATCTCCTGATATCCTAAGACTATAGCAGTGAGTAGCCATCGAGTTCCCTGTGAGTAGAGAATTCAGCGTAATGACCCTTGTGATTGGAACGCAACTTTAGCTAACATGCCCATTGACACTGTCTGGGGTAATGCTAGCAATGCTAAGTGCTATGCCCATTGACACTGCCTGGGGTAAGGCTAGCAATGCTAAGTGCTGTATTGGAATGCAACTTTAGCTCATATGCCCATTGACACTGCCTGGGGTAAGGCTAGCAATGCTAAGCGCTATGCCCATTGACACTGCCTGGGGTAAGGCTAGCAATGCTAAGTGCTATGCCCATTGACACTGCTTGGGGTAAGGCTTGCAATGCTAAGTGCTGTATATGGGCAGACAGCAGCAAAGTTACCAATGTTACCAAAGTTACCAGTCCCTCTATGGTGCCCACACTTGTTGACTAGATTAAAGATTCAAGACTCAGAACCACAAGTTTTAATGCGTTCTGCAATAAAACCTAGCAAATAATAACAGCTATAATTGAAGACGGGGCTTCTAATATACTGTAGCTATGCTCCCTAGCTAACTGTATGCTAAAGCAAACAAATGTGTGTGTGTGTGTGTGAACCCACCTGGTTTAGAGGGGTGAAGAGTGTGTGTGTGTGTGTGTGTGTGTGTGTGTGTGTGTGTGTGTGTGTGTGTGTGTGTGTGAACAAACCCACCTGGTTTAGAGGGGTGAGGTACACACCACATCCAGATTCCTTTGGTTTTGGACTCGATGGTGCTGCCCAGAGCAAACCCTGAGAGATCAAGAGGAGCTTCATTAGAGACCATCAGCTTCAGGCCCCACCCCCAACATCTCTCCACCAATCCCACGCTTTGGTTATCCCGCCCACTACATCTATCCACCAATCACACGCTCTGGTTATCCTGCCCACTACATCTATCCACCAATCCCACGCTCTGGTTATCCCGCCCACTACATCTCCACCAATCCCACGCTCTGGTTATCCTGCCCACTACATCTCCACCAATCCCACGCTCTAGTTCTCCCGCCCACTACATCTCTCCACCAATCACACGCTCTGGTTATCCCGCCCACTACATCTCCACCAATCCCAGGCTCTGGTTATCCCGCCCACTACATCTCCACCAATCCCAGGCTCTGATTGATGTGCTGTGGCTCTGACCTGTGTGTTTGCCGGCCAGCCGGTTCATGAGGTAGGACTTGCCCGTGCGGTAGAGCCCCACCACGGCCACCACCACCACCGGCTGCTGGATCTGCTCCAGCACCTGCAGCGCCTCCTGCTGGACACGCATGCACCCGTCAGGCCCGTTATCAACCAGACACACCGGGGACGCCATGGAGACTGCCATCTGGGGGGACAAGCACACACACACACACACACACACACACACCACATTTACACACACACACACACACACACACATACATACCACATTTACGCACACACCACATAACCTCATAACATGACAACCGGCACCTGTGTCATCTTCTGAGTAGTTTCGCTCTCTGGCTCAATGGACACAACCCTCCTGAGCACATTTAATCCAAACATTTAGGACTGGTTTTGCTATCACATCAGGTTAGCATGATTAGCATGCTGCACACATTTAGGACTGGTTTTGCTATCACATCAGGTTAGCATGATTAGCATGCTGCACACATTTAGGACTGGTTTTGCTATCACATCAGGTTAGCATGATTAGCATGCTGCACACATTTGTTCAAAACTGTTGTATTATGACTGCTTAGTTATCATCATAATCCCGATGGAAATGGAAAAGTCTTTTCCCAGACTCAAAGGGCCTGTCCGAAGGAAGAAGTCTGAATTTCGAACACACCTGGGAAAACCCAGTACACTATGATAAACTAGCCAATTAGAATAGGCCTACTTTGTTTACAAATAGTTTCAGATTTGAACTAATGTTTATTTTAATTGCACAACAATCATGGACAGCACGGATCTGTAAAAATACTTTCTGTCTGCATCCAGGTCACCTGAAGCATGCAGATAGAAATGTCTATTGAAAAGCACAGTTGATCTGTGCATGCCATGACAACTTTTGATTATTTGATTTAGAGAACAAGTTCATTATTCTGGGCTGCTATTAGAGTAGAAGCTTAATAGAATATCATTTAGCCAGAAGTTGGACAACATGTAGAAATTTGCTGCAATTTCAAAACCGAATTACTCGGGATCAGCGTATTGTACAGATGAATGCTTCATATCCTTGTGTCTGGTAAGGTCTGCTGTTTATTTTGATAAATGGTTAGTTATGTGTTGATGAAGGAGTTGTGAGATATAGGCCTATCTTTAATAGTAATTGGTATGGAGGTGGACAAACAGAAAATAATTGGTGTGAATTTGGATACATTCTACGTCCATCAGCCACATAGCCAGTGGTGGCCAGAGTGGCGCACCTGAGAATAGCTTAAAAAACGTACTAACACAATTGTTTCTTAACGACAGCACAAACAATTTCGTGGACATTTGGACAAATACAGGGGGGCTGAGTGACATCACTGGCCAAAAGTTGAATTACTTAAAACCCATAACAGCACAAACAAATAGCAGCCTTTTTAATAATCTTTACAGCACAAATAAATAGCAGTGTTGTATGTGTTTAATCATCTTTGGATGACATGGCCTACTCCTACTTCAGAACAACAGCTGTATATAAAAAGAGGAATATAAAATACATTTTTGGCTATTGATCTTAATATAAAACCTTTAAAAGGACTTGTGTTCAAATACTTAAGAAGCTCACTCTACCTTAATGATACCCCACATTTTATAAAGGAACAAAGTTTAAAATGAAAAACAAAATATAGACAATATATGCAATAGATAATATAATATATCTAATGAACTACACAAATAACTGTTAGGGTTGTACCAGATCCTTTTCCACAGGTGCAAACCCAATCATAATGGATGCAGACTGCAAAGCGCTTGATTAACACGCCTGTGAAAACCTATGGGACCTGATGGAAGCATATTTTGTACCAAAATCAAAGTGAAAGTGGTTTCTGACAAAGTCAACAGGGTCAGTTTGGGCACATAATTGACATATTTTTTAAATGTGTTGAATGGAAGTCAATGGGAGCCGTAAATCGGTCAATATCGGCGACCAAATAAGTTAATATTTTGTCTAAGAACGTGACACCAGTGCTGTATGTCCCATAATTGCAGTTATTTGGGTACAAAAGGAATATAACGTGGCATGGAGCCTTGTCTATGTTTACAACCTACCTTTGCGCAGCAGTTTCGAGACGGATGAGACTGAACCGCGTGAGGATGTAGATGTTAAGATCAAGGCACTGTGCAAAGTTACAAACCCTTGAAATGAAAATGAATGAAAATGAATAAGAACTGCATCCGGATGTAGGCTAACTGTCAACGGACTATAAGGCAGTCTAAACCTAGTCTAGTCTACATTTGACATGATTCGTTTAGTTGACACCAAAGATGGTTGACACTAATCCAAAGCGACTTTTAAAATAAAGGCCGACTTTGAACAATCGATGGCATTAGGCTATGTTACCGTCTATTAATAAACCAAGAGCGTGTAGCCTATAGACAACACTGTTTGGTTGACTTACCCGAGGGGCTTAACCAAACTAGGACAGCACACACGAAGCAGAGCACACAAACAATGCTGTTCGCACTCGATATCGTCTTCTTCCTCCTTTGTGTTTTAAGACGATTGGCAAACCAACACTGGTTATCTTGCGAAGGAGACAAAGGCTCACACTATTTCATCAACACTGACTTCAGCCAATACGAGAGCTGTCTGCCTTTAGGTTATGAGAAGAGTACAGGGTTGACAGTGTTATACGAACAGACTCAACTTCTCGGAAATCACTACCGTGCGGATTCACTTTCAGTTTCAGCCAGCCGCGCCCCGCGGGTACAGACTGTCGTGCTTGTTGGCAGCCCTACGCGGTCACTGACAGGAAACTAATTGTGCTGCTTATGCCATCTTTGTTTAGGTTCAACCACTGATTTTCTGTGTCCAACAAGTGTTAAAGTCACCGGACTGCTTGCTATGGTTTCTCTGCCCTCAGACAGAACACATTACATGCAGAATAGGCTACTGTCTAAACACTGTCTAAACTGTCTTCAACATTGGCCTACAGTAGGCTATGGAACATTCCGCCCAATGAGTTGTTTAGTAGTAGTAGGCCTATACTGTAGGCTACTGTAAACAATTACACAGCATATGACAACACAAAGGTTGAAGCTCTTTGTCTATGCCATGACAAGATAGATAGGTAGAGATACTTTATTGATCCCCAAGGGAAAATTCAAGACAACACAAAGGTTGAGGATCCATTGTAACTATGCCGTAACTATGACAACACAAAGGTTGAGGATCCATTGTAACTATGGCGTAACTATGACAACACAAAGGTTGAGGATCCATTGTAACTATGGCGTAACTATGACAGCACAAAGGTTGACAGCGCTCTTATCTCCGTTGGTCTGCCAAAAGGCACATTCCTCTGATCTGCGTTGAGCTCTTATCTGTCTGCTGAAGGCTGCTCGGCCTGTACATCCAGTCCACACACTCAGTTCATGGGAAAACCTGTGTGTGTGTGTGTGTGTGTGTGTGTAAGGTGTTGAGGGTGTGTAAAGGTGAAGGTGTGTGTGTGTGTGTGTGTGTGTGTGTGTAAGGTGTTGAGTATGGGACAGCTGGGGTCACAAACACTTCTGAAGTAAGTAAGTAAAACACACACACATGCACTATCACTAGCTGACCAGGTGCACGACACACACAAACATGCACACACACACACACATCACTTCTGGAGTAAATAAGTAAAATGTGTTTATAGAGAACATTCAGTAGCACAGCTTTTACTAACCAAAGTGCTGTACAAAATAAAGTAATGAAACAAGAAATAAAGTCAAAATAAGTCAACAATTAATTGATTTGAATTTATATGATTTGGTTGATTTGATTATAATGACCACACAGCTAGGCTGCTGGAATTTGTCTCCATCATTTGGTACAGGCTCCAACATTGGGCTACATAAAGTGTAACACACAGACACATTCATACATGATACATACAACATACAGTAGATACATGAATACATAAGAGTCATACTAATCCATAACAGAGCTCAGTGGTTGGAGTTCAGGAAGTGTATTGCTGTGGGAATGACTAATCCATAACAGACCTCAGTGGTTGGAGTTCAGGAAGTGTATTGCTGTGGGAATGACTAATCCATAACAGAGCTCAGTGGTTGGAGTTCAGGAAGTGTATTGCTGTGGGAATGACTAATCCATAACAGACCTCAGTGGTTGGAGTTCAGGAAGTGTATTGCTGTGGGAATACTAATCCATAACAGACCTCAGTGTTTGGAGTTCAGGAAGTGTATTGCTGTGGGAATGAATCAGGAAGTGTATTGCTGTGGGAATGAAACTGGTTTTGAAGCGGGTGGTTCTGGAGGTGATGGTTCTGTAACGCCTCCCAGACGGAAGTAGCTGGAAGGCGCAGTGTGCAGCAGTGGCGTGCGGTGAGGTCTGTGGCAGGGTAGGCAGTGACCATTCACATGTGTAAATTCCATCCATACACTCGCAAATATTACTATATTTTCATGGTAATACTCCTCCTACTTAGTCATTTTACAGATTCAGAGGCGTCACTAGGTGTGCATTTTTAAAAAACTTTTTTTTTTTTTTTACCCTGCGGGGGTCCGGGGGAAATTTTGAAAATTGGGCTGTTAAAGATGCAGTTTCAACGTAGTTTGAGAAGGAAATAAGGAAGAAAATTCGTCGGGGTCCTCCTCATCATATTTTAATAACAAATAGCCTAAGCTAATTTTCCTCACTAGACCTACTGGTATTTATGGGGGATTAAGAGGGGGGAAATCGTTTTAACTGAGACCCAAACTTTTTTTTCTGCCTGTGACATGCTGGATAGGCTAGTGAATACCTGGTGCGTTGTTGGCTTCTAGTAGACCTGCTGCAAACGTGAGACATCTTGTAGGCTACTCTTGATGAAATATAACCTCGTTTTCTAGCCTCTCGGTGTACTTGGTTGACCATGGTTATCCGTCTGGGTTTTTAATTAGCTAAACTACATAAATCCACCATTAATTTGTAATTGTAGGCTACCTCCTCCCTGCTGTTTCATATCTGGAGTTGTCCGAGCTGATGTCCCGAGTCCCGTTGAGGCCGGACTGCCATTGGCTTATCTGCGTTCGAAAGGCAGCGCTTGGCGGGAATAAGCATGCTTATTCTCCCCATAAACTTTCGCATGAATCA
This sequence comes from Sardina pilchardus, assembly GCF_963854185.1. Lineage (NCBI taxonomy): Eukaryota > Metazoa > Chordata > Actinopteri > Clupeiformes > Clupeidae > Sardina > Sardina pilchardus. The sequence continues at coordinate 40,124,166 of NC_084997.1, read as the reverse complement.
TGTAATACGCATGCGCAACCTCCGAAATTCGCAGCATTGAAATGAATGGTGAGGATAGGCAGAGACCTTCAAAGCCTACCCTGGCCTTTGGAATCAAAGCAAGCTTTGGGACTGCTTGCTTGGGCGTTCCCACGGTAACCAGGCATGTTTGCTTTGCTGCGTAGTTCAGTGTTGTGAATCGCTGTTTGCGTAAGCCTTCACGTTTGAGTTTTTGACCTTAAATAAGACGTACATTTACTTTTTAGAATTGAAATTGCATTCTAATTGTATTGTTTGTGACTTCAGTGTGAGCTTTTAATAATATTTTAAAAAAATACGTGTCGTCCTTATTTTTAAAATGAAATTTACTCAGGGCCTGCCTACCCTGACCGCACGTCACTGGTGTGCAGGGTGGGTGATGTTAAAGCTGATCTTGTGTGCCCTGCGTAGTGTCCGTTTGTGGTAGAGTGATTCAAGAGATGGTAGGGGTGAACCAATGACTTTGGATGCTCTGTTGATGATGCGCTGAAGTTTCCTCCGGGAGAGTGCGTCAAGACTGCCAAACCAGACTGTGATGGATGAGGAGAGGATGCTCTCAATGGTGGCTGTGCAGAAGCAGAGCAGGAGATGGGACCTTATTACTCTGACCTTATGGAGCAGAGCAGGAGATGGGACCTTATTACTCTGACCTTATGGAGCTGGAGATGGGACCTTATTACTCTGACCTTATGGAGCTGTCAGGAGATGGGACCTTATTACTCTGACCTTATGGAGCTGTCAGGAGATGGGACCTTATTACTCTGACCTTATGGAGCTGTCAGGAGATGGGACCTTATTACTCTGACCTTATGGAGCTGTCAGGAGATGGGACCTTATTACTCTGACCTTATGGAGCTGTCGGAGATGGGACCTTATTACTCTGAACTTCTGGAGCTGTCGGAGATGGAGATGGGACCTTATTACTCTGACCTTATGGAGCTGTTGGAGATGGGACCTTACTACTCTGACCTTATGGAGCAGAGCAGGAGATGGGACCTTATTACTCTGACCTTATGGAGCAGAGCAGGAGATGGGACCTTATTACTCTGACCTTATGGAGCAGAGCAGGAGATGGGACCTTATTACTCTGACCTTATGGAGCTGTCAGGAGATGGGACCTTATTACTCTGACCTTATGGAGCTGTTGGAGATGGGACCTTATTACTCTGACCTTATGGAGCTGTCGGAGATGGAAGAGTCTTTGCTGGGCTTTTTTGTAGATTTGAGTTGATTTTCCAATTACAGTATGAGACCACCAACAGCAGAAACATACCAATCACCAGCAGCAAATGACTAAACAGCAACAACAGACACATGTACACAGTTACAGACAGGACAACAGACACATGTACACAGTTACAGACAGGACAACAGACAGGACAACAGACAGGGTTTGGAAGCTGGGAGATGTGATATGCTGGTGACTGGTGGTCACAGGATGCAGCAGTCTCCTCCTCCTCCTCCTCCTCCTGAATTCAGGATGGCCTGGTTCTGCTCCCTCATCATGGCCATGGTCTCGCTGTGGCGGCGGTCCTGCTGCTCCAGCAGGCGGGTGAACTCCTGGCTCCTGCTCTTCTCTGACTCCTCTGCTCTCCGCTGGGCCTCTCGCATCTCCTGCCCCAACCTGTCGGCCTTCTCCTGGAAGCCCTTCTCCAGCAGGAGAGACTGCTCACGCAGCTGGCTCTCTGCCAAGGCAAGGCACGTGTATCAGCGCATTTGCAAGTCCCTCCTCTCTGTGCTGTGTGTGTGTGTGTGTGTGTGTGTGTGTGTGTGTGTGTGTCCCTTATAAAACGATTTGATATGTATCTAGAAGCTATGATACGATTCAGAAAAGATGCGTTTTACTACAGTCAGTGCGATTTGATCCGATTCGATATGATGCAATACAGTTCTTAATTCAGGGTGCATGTATTGAAACCAAACTTGGTACAAACTAGATCCATTCAATGGAATCCCGAGTTTATGTACCAAGTTTGATCTCAATACATGAAAGTGTTCCTGAGATATTACCTACTTCCTGTTTCATTTGGCTGTGATGGGCAAACGCTTCAGAAAACCAAAAATCCTTCTTATTCAGCTCAAGAAATCTGGTCCCATACCCCTAGGGGGCGCTGCAATCAGCTAACAATGCGTTATTGTATGGAACTTTTGACCCGTAGCGAAAATAAAGTTTCACAGGTCACACATTTTGTCCAATCTTCACCAAACTGACGCACACGACCTACAGACTGTCTTTAGATCTCACAAATTGTCTCACAAAAGTTTATGAATCTTTTTGATTTTCACAGCCAAAACTCAGTCGTGAAGCTGCCAAGCAGGAAGTGAGTTCATATCTCAGCACGGCTTTGATGTATGAAGTCCAGACTTGGTGCATGGACTTGTGACCCCATCCTCGGGACGCACAGTACATTTGGTGTCTTTTGACCACTAGGGGGGCGCTATTACCACAGGAAGTCGGCTCATATCTCAGCAATGCTTTCATGTATAATAGCCAAACTTGGTACCTGAACTCAAGACGCCATCCTGAGGACGCACAGTAAAGTTGGTGTCTTTTGACCACTAGAAGGGGAACTATAATCACAGGAAGTTGGGCCATATCACCCTCCTCATGGGAGTGAGTGTGTGAGAGTGTGAGTGTGTGTGTGAGTGTGTAAGTGTGTGTGAGAGTGTAGAGTGTGTGTGTGTGTGTATGTGTAATTGTGTGAGTGTAGAGTGTGTGTGTACCTGTGGCGCGTCGAGCCTCCTCCTGCTGCTGCCTCATCTCCTGCTCCATCTTCTCCTTCACCTGTCGCATGCGCTCCTCGTTGCTCCTCTGCTCCGCAACCATGCGCTCCTCCAGCTGACGCTGACGCTCCTCGTTAACCTTCACCTCCTGCTGCAGCATCACGGCTCGCTCACGCTCCTCTACACACACACACACACACACACGTTAGCCTTCACCTCTTGCTCTAGAATCATGGCCTGTGCACGTCAGATAACGGCCCGACTTCAATCGGAGCAGAGAGAAAGCACATCAGTCTTCACATAGGTTTGTGTATGTGAGCTGACCAGCTGTTGCTTCTCGCAAGATTCTGAATAATCGATGTGAAAAATGGAAAATAAATGACAATCGGCAGCTATAAGAATCCCGTCTGTTTACAATTACGAGTAACAAACCGCACAGATTTGTGGGTAATGCGGAGTGATATAAACAGTGGAAATGATTTTGAGCAAAGTAGACTACATTACCCACAATCACACATTCCACCATTTGTACACATAACCCTCCCACACACACACACACACACACACACACTCACCACAGATCTGTTTGTCCCTGGCGCTAAGACTCTTGTCAGCATGCAGGATGGCTGAGGACTCCTCCTTCCTCTGCTTCAGAAAGTCCTTCAACACATTTTCAGCCTGACACACACACGCACATACACACACACAGAGAGACACACACACACACCAAGACACACACCAAGTTCTCTATAAACATGTTAATGTTATATTTGAATAGTAGCCTACAAGACAGTTCCATAAGATCTGTGTTGTTGACAATTATATGACACCTTGTTCTAAAATGAACAGAAATGCTCTAACCCGTTAAACGTAAAATGTCTGTCTGAAGAGTAAAATCAACTAGAGAAAGCAATTCCAGGGAATTACGAGTGCATGAAAATTGAGACAAAGATAGAGGTGAAGTAGAGAAAAGGTTGAGGGGAGTCATAGTTATTGACAATTAACAGTTGGAATGAGCAACAAGTTAAACAGTTGAGTAGTTCAAATAGTTGAGCTATTTAATAGAGAATAATTGTGTGAGGACTTTTACTTTGAAACAGTTGTGGGCAGAGGAAACTGTTGGTGGAATACATAGCTGATGACAACTGTCGGAATGGCTAAAGAGTTAAATAGTTGCATAGTTTAAATAGTTACATTATGAAATACGGAATTATGACACTGATGACTTATTTTGAAACAGTTGTGGGCAGAGGAAACAGTTGGAGGGAGTCAAAGTTGATGACAACTGACAGTTAGAATGGCTGAACAGTTAAATAGTTGAATAGTTTTAATAGTTGAATTAAGTAATAGTGAATTATTTTAGTGAAGACTTTTATTTTGAAACAGTTTCAGGCAGTAGAAACAGTTGAAGGGAGTCATAGTTGATGCAAACTGACAGTTGGAATAGCCAAACAGTTAAATAGTTGAGTAGTTTAAATAGTTGAATTAATTAATAGTGAATTTAGTTTCAGGCAGTAGAAACAGTTGGAGGGAGTCCTAGTTGATGAAAACTGACAGTTGAAATAGCCAAACAGTTAAATAGTTGAGTAGTTTAAACAGTTGATGACAACTGACAGTTAAAATGGCTGAACATTTAAATAGTTGAGTAGTTTAAATGGTTAAACGATTTGATAGTGAATTATGGTAGTGAGGATTTTTATTTTGAAGCAGTTTTAGGCACAGGGAACAGTTGAACAAGATCTGTAGTCTTATTATTTTGAAACAGTTGGAGGGAGTCATAGTTGATGAAAACTGACAGATGGAATAGCCAAACAGTTAAATAGTTGAGTAGTTTAAATAGTTGAATCAATTAATAGTGAATTTAGTTTGAGGGAGTCATAGTTGATGAAACTGACAGATGGAATAGCTAAACAGTTAAATAGTTTAGTAGTTTAGTTGAATTAATTAATAGTGCATTTAGTTTCAGGCAGCAGAAAAAGTTGGAGGGAGTCATAGTTGATGAAAACGGACAGTTGGAATAGCCAAACAGTTAAATAGTTGAGTAGTTTAAATAGTTGAATTAATTAATAGTGAATTTAGTTTCAGGCAGTAGAAACAGTTGGAGGGAGTCAAAGTTGATGAAAACGGACAGTTGGAATAGCAACAGTTAAAGGAGTCCTAGAATTCAAAACCACATTCACCTTGTTCCTGTTGAATTTAGGCTGCGAGCAGTGTCTAAAGGACAACACCAAAGACTTTACCGCGTCCCACGCCTGCTTTCGTATGCAAATTGGGAAATAGAAACAGCCGTGTTGAAATGCTCCAATCTGAACAGAGCTCAGATAACACGTAATAGGCGCCCATCCCCCTTTAGATACACCCCCTCTCATTTGCATACCTTCGATTAATAATTCTTGTTAAACTGCTCTTACGATGCTAATATCTAGATATGTGGTCTATGGCAGAGACGTTGTAATGCTAGCGTTATTACAACTAACTTTGGAGAGTTACTATAGCCTACTAAGAAATGTACTGATAAAACTTACCAATCTAACACATTCATTCTGTTGGGAAATCTGCTGCACTTCATCTTCGTCAGAACCTTCTTCTGACTCGGTTTATACATGTACGGCTGTATTCCTTATTTAAATCCATTGTTGATAGCTTTATCAAAGACTTTGGCTTTATTTACCAGCAGTAAACGTAGTTTCACTTTGCTCTAGCTTCAGACCGGTGGATTGAGCCAATCAACTTTCAGGACATGTCGGCCAATAGACCAATCAGCGCGCATCTCATTTGAATATTCATGAACTTGCTGAGTGGGCGGGAAAAACAAACTGTTTCATTGCAAGGCTTATTTATGACCTTGTATCAGGCGATCTAGCAGTGCTCCTGGAGCGTTTTCAGCCCCACAAATTTACATATGACATTATTTAGGCTCAAAGATCAATTTGTAATGGTCAAAAAATGCGTTCTATGACTCCTTTAAACTGTTGAGTATAAATAGTTGAGTAGTTTAAATAGTTGATGACAACTGACAGTTAAAATGGCTGAACAGTTAAATAGTTGAGTAGTTTAAATGGTTGAACGATTTGATAGTGAATTATGGTAGTGAGGATTTTTATTTTGAAACAGTTTTGGGCACAGGGAACCGTTGAACAGGACCTGTAGTCTTATCAGAGCCAGCCTGAGAGAGAGAGAGAGTTCTGGCATACAGTAGGATTCTAGAAGCCTGAGAGTTCTGGCATAGGATTCTAAAAGCCTGGGAGAGAGATTTCTGGCATAGGATTCTAATCGGTGATGTCATAATCATAATGTTAAGTCTATGGGGAAATTTTGATAGTTTTAATTAAATAGTTTAAAAAGTATAAAAGTTACAAAGTTGAAAAATACAAAGCCCAAGTCACCGAAGTAAGATCTACGCGACACAGTTTGAATGAAGTTTCAAAGTTAAACCGTTGAAGCCGCATTAAAAGCACAAAAAGCGTTGAAGAATAATAATAAGAATAGTTGGAAGAACAATAGAGTGCATTTTTCATGCACTCTAATTAGACCTGGCCTACAACATGTTGGCTAGTAACGTGCTGGACTTCATGCAACTCATGCTATAGCTTGCTGGCAAACACTACATGCTTCAGACATTTTTCTGGGTTTTTTTAGAAATTCTTTGTAGAGTTCAGGGTGATGGCTCTTGAGATGAGTAATTACATTGGCAGTGTTAAAAGAGTAGCATTTTACTGTTCACTCTTGAGATGTGTAATTACATTGGTGGTGTTACTCATTGGCTGCCAGCCATTTTCAGTGCAGAGCGCTCCATACTGCCAGACGTTTTACAGCATTTTGACTGTTTTTCCAAGATCCACCAAACGGTGAGCTTTATGACTATGTAAACACCGAAGGTACCAAATGAAAGAGTAGACTCTCTTTCACCAGGAAAAAACGGTTTGTTTCTATCGTTTTCCGTTCTTTAGTAATCATCAGTAGAACATGGGTTAGTTTTGCTAACAACACTGTTTTTGACCAAAAAATGGAGAAAACAATCTTTTTGTGAAAATCAACTTTTTAACGTTAGCGTTTCAGTAGTATGTCAACCACGATTGCACTATGTCAACCACGATTGTTATCTCGTCAGTCTCGTCAAGGTTGCTAGGGACTCTGATGGTCTCTATAGACTCTGTACAGGACGGTAGACTTAGCAAGCTAGCACTAGCAAAGTTGTTGTTAATCTATATAGCAATATCCAATGGATCATACTGTTCACATGTTTTCTATCCTTGATGTAAGAAGTATGCATATTTATTCCCTGCACCGCGTGCAAACTAGATCCACTGTGGTCGATCTTCAGTGTGTTTGCTTGTTGTATGTCTCTGCATGTGCACTCTGCAGGCAGATACTAATCATCCAAATGGCACTGCTGCCATCTAGCGGTTTGGATCGCTAGTACAGTCTGTTTACAAGCCTGAAACTCTGCCAGATCGTTCCCAAGCCCACCCATGAGCCCTCCCCATTGAAAAATGCAATTGATGGCAATCAACGTATGTGTCTAAATTGACGTTTAAAGACGTCAATGGCAGTGAATGAGTTAAAAGAGTAGCGTTTTACTGTTCACTGTTGAGATGTGTAATTACATTGGCAGCGTTTTACTGTTCACTGTTACCTTACAAGCACTGCACATACAGCCATACAGCCAACATGTTGAAGTATGCTGCCGTCGCTCATAATAACCTAAACATGTTGAAGTATGCTGCCGTCGCTCATAATAACCTAAACATGTTGAAGTATGCTGTTGTCGCTCGTGATAACATAAACATTTGTTTTGCGTGCACAAAGTTAACAGGCCACATTATCGATGAGGCACATCACGAGCAGTAATGTTCATATCTGCAGAAGCGTACATATGCAGATACCGATGTCAGCCCATCGTGCATCCCTAATTTGCATATGTGGAGTTGTTCAGCCTGATTTGTTGGGGAGTGTTTGTATGTGTGGAGTAGTTCAGTCTGATTTGTTGGGGAGTGTTTGCATATGTGGAGTGGTTCAGTCTGATTTGTTGGGGAGTGTGTGCATATGTGGAGTGGTTCAGTCTGATTTGTTGGGGAGTGTTTGTATGTGTGGAGATGTTCAGTCTGATTTGTTGGGGAGTGTTTGCATATGTGGAGTGGTTCAGTCTGATTTGTTGGGGAGTGTTTGTATGTGTGGAGATGTTCAGTCTGATTTGTTGGGGAGTGTTTGCATATGTGGAGTGGTTCAGTCTGATTTGTTGGGGAGTGTTTGTATGTGTGGAGATGTTCAGTCTGATTTGTTGGGGAGTGTTTGCATATGTGTTTGAATATGTGGAGTGGTTCAGTCTGATTTGTTGGGGAGTGTTTGTATGTGTGGAGTGGTTCAGTCTGATTTGTTGGGGAGTGTTTGTATGTGTGGAGTGGTTCAGTCTGATTTGTTGGGGAGTGTTTGTATGTGTGGAGTGGTTCAGTCTGATTTGTTGGGGAGTGTTTGCATATGTGGAGTGGTTCAGTCTGATTTGTTTGGGAGTGCTTGTATGTGTGGAGTGGTTCAGTCTGATTTGTTGGGGAGTGTTTGCATATGTGGAGTGGTTCAGTCTGATTTGTTGGGGAGTGTTTGCATATGTGGAGTGGTTCAGTCTGATTTGTTGGGGAGTGTTTGTATGTGGGCCTGACCTTGACTCCCAGGTGGCTCTGGCTTTTGTATTTCTTCACAATGTCCTCCAGGTCCTGGCTGTAGAGCTGGTATCCTCCGGGTTTCATGTAGAATCCCTGCTGGAGTTTTTCCCTCAGTGGAGCAGAGAGTCCTGTGAGGACCTCCTGGCATTTCAGGACCGAGGCCTCCTCATTCTGGTGCAGGAATCCACTGAACAGCTTGTTGACAGCCTCCTGAAATGACACAGAAAGACATCTTACTCTTCAGCACCCTTCACATAAGACTGTCAGACACATTCTTCAATAACTCCTCACTACTGAGGCGGATGATTTTTCAATAACTCCACACTACTGAAGCGGATGTTTATTCTAAATCAAATTGGTTTTTGAGGTGCTGGTCACGGGAGAAACATAGATGTAGAAGATAGAGGAGATTGCACACTCTGTTTCACCGTGAACTTGACAAAAGGCTTCAGGCCGAAATGTTGTTTAATAAAATTGGTATTGAAGAAGAGAGCGCAATCTCCTCTCCTACAACTCTACATCAAAGACACGATCTTCTCCTGTGGGGCAGCCGACTGGTTCAATTCCCGACCAGTAGGGGGAAAAAATGTGGATGGGGCTTGAGCACTGCTTTCCCATAACCACATCCATCAAATGTTGCCATTTGAATGATTGATTATTAGTTTTCCAGGTCTAGTTTACCTCCAGAGACTTCATGTGCTTCCCGTCGTCCTTGAAGGAGCGCTTGATGAAGACCTCTGTTGCCAGGGTGTTGAGGCGCTGGTGTGCAGAGGTCAAGTCAGGCAGGTCCACGGGGAACTTGGCTCTCAGCTGCACCATGCCGCTCTCGTAAACCTCCAGACCCTCCTTCACAGCAGCCTCATTCTCAATCTGCGCCATGGCAACCACTGCGTTCTCCAAGCAGGGCACACCTCCGCTGGACAAGGTCTCCACGTACATCTTCACCAGGTGTCTCAGGACTAGAGGGGCAAACACAAGCACTTGGTCTCTGGGTAACTGTAACTAAGCAATACTGCAGCAGACACGCTGGAACAGTATAGCTAAGCAACACTAGAACACTCTGGAACAATATAGCAGTAACTAAGCAACACTGGAACACTCTGGAACAGTATAGCAGTAACTAAGCAACACTGGAACACTCTGGAACAGTATAGCAGTAACTAAGCAACAGTCCAAGAACACTGGAACAGGTGTCCATGCATCAGTTACACAGTGGCTGTGCAGGAACAGAGGGGGAGCAACATTGAGAGTTACTGGCCATTGCATTACATTGCATTGCATAACAGAGTTAGTTACACTTCTTACGGACTAGATCTCGAAATCCTTTAATTACTCTTCTGAAGCATAGTGTTCTCGTAGTCTTAACTCTTTTATTGTGACAACACTTGTAGTTTGACTGTTGTGCTGATACTTAGACTCACTCCTGCCGTCGACAGTGTGTCCATCCTTCAGCTGCTTCACAGGGCTCTGATTGAAGACGAAGGTGCAGAAGCACTCCGCGACCTCTAGGAACTCTGGGGCCATCTCCGACTGGGTCAAGCTCTCCAGACGCTTCACGTCCTCCGGGCGGCTGGGGAATGGGAAGGTGAAACACTTCCGGGATGGGAAGTACTTCCGGATGCATTCCCGAGGAAGGTTGTAGTCATTTATCTTTTTAGAGCTACCTTCAGGAGAGACCAGCAGAACTCTGGGTTAGTGGACATACACATCAGGAGAGACCAGCAGAGCTCTGGGTTAGTGGACATACACATGAGGAGAGACCAGCAGAGCTCTGGGTTAGTGGACATACACATGAGGAGAGACCAGCAGAACTCTGGGTTAGTGGACATACACATCAGGAGAGACCAGCAGAGCTCTGGGTTAGAGGACACATGTACACATGAGGAGAGACCAGCAGAACCCTGGGTTAGTGGACATATACACACATGAGAGCATTTGTGTGTGTTCTGTCTAAGCAAGGTTCCAGCGCTGACAAGAGTGGCAGCAATCCTGGTAGTTTTATGTCTTTTCGTGTCGTTACGTGCATTTTTGTTTACTTTCTTTATATAGGGAGTTAGGATGGTGCATTATTCATTTGATTTAGAGGTCTAAGGAGTTAGGATGGTGTATTATTCATTTGAACCAGAGGTTTAAGGAGTTAGCATCTCATCAAGTTGTAGCTTGAAAGCTATGCCTCACTTTAGCAAGTTTTGTAAGAATGTGGTCAGAAGAGGGAACTGATATGTCATACCAGGTTTCAGCTTCAGGGCAAAGTCCAAGTATTCATCCTCTGTCGCATCCTTGTCGTCGATCTTCCTCTCAAGAGTGAAGTCCCTCACGGCCCAGATGAAGCTGGGGAAGAACTTGACAAACTCGGAATCGTCTCCATCTTCATCAGATGACTTCACTTTGATGTACTCAGCCAACTCTGTTACATATCTGCAGGCAGTTGAGGTGCAACACTGTGTGCTCTGGCTAATGCTAAAGCTCCTTAAAGGGATATTCCGTCAATTTTTAACACTTGGAGGTCCAAGGTCAAAGGTCAAAAACACACCATGAATATCGAGCTCAGACTTTTTAAATTTGTACCCTGAAAACAATGGTGTTGGCTCCATATAAGTAAAAAGAACATTAAAAATGTTTCTGTAGTTTTACTACAAATTGGGAAAAGTGAGACTAGATGACATATTGTGCCACTTAGTGAGTGTCTCTTTCAAATGCAAATTAAGTTGAATGTGCTTTTTGAATGGGCCTGCTGCAGGTGAGAGGATAGATCACTGAATCAGTTTAAACCATAAACATCTCACCTGCTAGCCTCACGTTTAAAAGTGAATAAGATTTCCGGTAATTTTTCAATTTAAAACTTGTCTCTTCTGAAGTTAGAAAGTGCAATAAAACAGAAAAAAACTGAAAATTAAACCTGGCGATTTTCTACGCTGATTTGACATGGAGCTACACTCTCATTCTGGCGTAATAATCCAGGAACGTTGCAAGTGTACTATGGGCGTAGTGATATCATGCACTACTACTGCTTGTTGCCTATGGGGACTATTTTCAGGTGGAAAATGAGCTTAATTCCAAAAATGCTCTAGATTTGTCAGATGTGTTTGTAGCTGCAACTCTTCTACAGCCCTGTTTCCGACCCCTGATCTAGTGAGTGTGTGTGTGTGTGTGTGTGTGTGTGTGTGTGTACAAGGATACTGCAACTCCTCCACAGCCCTATTGTCGATGGTTCCTCTGCTGTTGTAAACCAGAGTGCTGCTTAGCAGGACGGCCAGAGAGAAGATCTGTGTGTCATGCTTGGAGTCTCCCTGAGACATGAAACACACACACACACACACACACACACACACACACACACACACACACACACAGTTATTAAAAAATACAGTATAAACAGAATGTTGGTTGGAAAATATGCTAATCAAATGAATTAATCACTAAGAGATAGGCTTACTGTAATATTTTAACACATCAAATATAAATGCAAGCTGTAAGAAGTTTGTCTTTGATTTCAACTTAAGGAACTGTCATTCTCTACAGTTGTACAGGATGTACATAGGATTTTTTTGATATGCAGTTACGTGTTAACTGTATTTCATCTATCCCTATTGTAGATGGCAAATCCAGGGAAAGTAAAAGCATATCACGGCCACCCATCTCAAACGATCCGTAAGGGTAAAAAAAGAGTCCTTGTACATCACCTTGTCTACATCTCCCAGTCCCTCTGTGTCCAGCAAGACAAGAGTGTGACCTGTTGAAGAGGCAACATCATCACTTACAATATGCAATAAGTAGTACCATGTAGTACTATGTCTAGTACTATTACTATATCTAGCAATATGTCTACTAAGTAGTACTACTCGCATAGCCATAGAATATCATACAAGTTCAGGATAGTCAGGATAGGGAAGAACATAGTGGTAAGTGCTAGAGGAAGAACATAGTGGTAAGTGCTAGTGGGAGAACATGTTAAGTTCTTGAGGAAGAACATAGTGGTAAGTGCTAGAGGAAGAACATAGTGGTAAGTTCTTGAGGGAGAACATGGTGGTAAGTGCTAGGATAGGGAAGAACATAGTGGTAAGTGCTAGAGGGAGAACATGGTGGTAAGTGCTAGGATAGGGAAGAACATAGTGGTAAGTGCTAGAGGGAGAACATGGTAAGTGCTAGAGGAAGAACATGTTAAGTGCTAGAGGGAGAACATAGTGGTAAGTGCTAGAGGAAGAACATAGTGGTAAGTGCTAGAGGAAGAACATAGTGGTAAGTGCTAGAGGGAGAACATGGTAAGTGCTAGAGGGAGAACGTGCTAGAGGAAGAACATAGTGGTAAGTGCTAGAGGAAGAACATAGTGGTAAGTGCTGGTACGGGAGTGGGCTGAGGTCCTTTGGGTTTGGGAGCTGGATACGGGAGTGGGCTGAGGTCCTTTGGGTTTGGGAGTTGGATACGGGAGTGGGCTGAGGTCCTTTGGGTTTGGGAGTTGGATACGGGAGTGGGCTGAGGTTTGGGAGTTGGATACGGGAGTGGGCCGAGGTCCTTTGGGTTTGGGAGTTGGGTACGGGAGTGGGCTGAGGTAGAGTAGCTGTAGAAGTCGTTTATCTTCTTCCTCCCTTCTCTTCTCCTCAGCTGGCACACATGAAGCGTGATAATATTCTCGAGCTGCTGCTTAAATAGTAGCCCTATTGTCAGAATGACTGCGAAAACTGTTTTGTTTATATTCATGTCCATGCTGTAACGTTAACCCGAGACAAAAAAAGCCGGTAGCCAGATAGAGTTTGTTTTCTTCAGGTAGATCTTCATTAGGCCTATTTTAGCATGGGATCACAAACTGTCAAGCAGCACTTTACAGGGTGCTTGCTCTTTTGTCAACTACAAATTCCAGACTTTTCCCAACCTTTTTCCAAACGTATAATTTTTTCTTCAAGACCTCGACATTTTGTAGTTTTGAGAATCGGGCTACCAAAACGCAAGAATTTTACTCTAATAGTAGTATAATGAGATGTAATGCAGATTGCAACCGTGGCCTACTGGCTTCGGGCTTGTAACCGGAGGGTTGCTGGTTCGATCCCCGACCAGTCCACGGCTGAGGTGCCCTTGAGCAAGGCACCTACTGTAACCCCTCACTGCTCCCCGAGCGCCGCTGGTTGGGCAGGCAGCTCACTGCTCTGGGTTAGTGTGTGATTCACCTCACTGTGTGTTCACTAATTCGGTTAAATTGGGTGAGAAACGAATTTCCCTCACGTGATCAAAAAAGTATATATTAAATTTTATTCTATTCAACCATACCGAGACCCCCATGGCAGGACCATCTCTCTCCCAAAGGCCCTCTCAAATGCCCATGGCAGGATCGACCTACCACCAGATGCCCAGTGATCAATCCCCCCCCCCCCAATTAATGACTATTGCTACCCTAATGGCCCACCCCACCTCATGTCTTAAACATTAACTCACCCACCCCCCACCCCCACTCAGTTGGCTCTGCCACAATTGACTCTTATGCTCCCCCATGACCTACCTCACCCCTTGATTCAACACTAGTTCAGTCTGTTCAGTCTGAGTGCTAGCATCAGTTCTTCATGAGCTATATTTCAAGACTTTTCCAATACTTTTCTACAAATTTCCAAACTTTTCAAGGTCTGGAAAAAGGCACTTTAAAATTCCATACTTTTTAAGACTTTCAAGACTTGAGCAAGCACCCTGCTTTACGTCTGGTTTTCGTTCAGGTCAGTTTCCTGTAAATGGTCAGAACTCAGGCCATTTCTCCGTAAATGATCAGAACTCAGGCCATTTCCTGTAACCGCTCATTGGTCAGAGCTCAGGCCATTTCCTGTGAGCGCTAATTGTTTCGTTTTGACCAGCCGGTGTTGTCGCTTCCCCTTTTCTCTTGTTGTCCTCTGACTTACAATAAATGGGAACTTATAGCATCTTAAAAGCACGTCAGGTTTGTAACGTTCATTAAGTGTGTTAACAAAAGTGTTCATTTTGGGACAATACTAATCATCGAAAGTGGGCACTACGGCAGTAAGTGGTCAGTGTACATTCTCAGTGCACTGACGAATGTAGGCGAATGAGACACAGCCTGTGTGTGTGTGTGTGTGTGTGTGTTTGTGTGTGTGTGAACAAACCCACCTGGTTTAGAGGGGTGAGGTACACACCACATCCAGATTCCTTTGGTTTTGGACTCGATGGTGCTGCCCAGAGCAAACCCTGAGAGATCAAGAGGAGCTTCATTAGAGACCATCAGCTTCATACCCCACCCCCAACATCTCCCCACCAATCCCACGCTCTGGTTATCCTGCCCACTACATCTCCACCAATCCCACGCTTTGGTTATCCTGCCCACTACATCTCCACCAATCCCACGCTCTGGTTATCCCGCCCACTACATCTCCACCAATCCCAGGCTCTGCTTGATGTGCTGTGGCTCTGACCTGTGTGTTTGCCGGCCAGCCGGTTCATGAGGTAGGACTTGCCCGTGCGGTAGAGCCCCACCACGGCCACCACCACCACCGGCTGCTGGATCTGCTCCAGCACCTGCAGCGCCTCCTGCTGGACACGCATGCACCCGTCAGGCCCGTTATCAACCAGACACACCGGGGACGCCATGGAGACTGCCATCTGGGGGGACAAGCACACACACACACATCACATTTACACACACACACACACACACACACACACACACACACACACACACACACACACACACACACACACACACACACACACACACACACACACACACACACACACACACACACACACACACACACACACACACACACACACACACACACACACACACACACACAGCCCACACACACACACACACACACCACATTTACACACACACACACACACACATACCACATTCACAATCATCCTCTGTGGCTGATTTGATAGTAAGACATTAAAAGCACAGAGATATATTAAGTTGCTATGCCATTTCGAGTTTTTTACGAACAGAACCTTAAAATCAACTCTATAGGATACAGGGAGCCAGTGTAGTTCCTCTAACACAGGCCTGATGTGCTTCCTCTTCTTGGTACTAGTTCAGCTACCACAGGCCTGATGTGCTTCCTCTTCTTGGTACTAGTTCAGCTACCACAGGCCTGATGTGCTTCCTCTTCTTGGTACTAGTTCAGCTACCACAGGCCTGATGTGCTTCCTCTTCTTGGTCTTATATTAGTTCAGCTACCACAGGCCTGATGTGCTTCCTCTTCTTGGTACTAGTTCAGCTACCACAGGCCTGATGTGCTTCCTCTTCTTGGTACTAGTTCAGCTACCACAGGCCTGATGTGCTTCCTCTTCTTGGTACTAGTTCAGCTACCACAGGCCTGATGTGCTTCCTCTTCTTGGTCTTAGTTCAGCTACCACAGGCCTGATGTGTTATCTCTTCTTGGTACTAGTTCAGCTAACACAGGCCTGATGTGTTATCTCTTCTTGGTTCCAGTTAAAAATCTAGCAGCAGAGTTCTCTACGAGTTTTAATTTGTTTATATGCTTTTTGGGAGACCAGTGAATAGTGAATTGCAATACTTAAAGGCACAGATTAATTAATCTGCATCTTGTTGAGTTAAAAGAAAAAGGGTACAATATGTTTCTCAAGTGGAAATAAGCTGTCTGGGTACCTTTACTGATATGGGGCTTGAAGCTTAATTCTGTATGCACAATGAAATCTAGGCAAGTTACTTTTTTAACAAGACTTATTTTGCCTGGTGTGCCAGGTTTCCAAGATTACTAAGAATATCTCTTGGGAGCTATGTGTTAAAAATGAGTACAAATCATAATCCAAAATTTAACGAGGCCTATAGCGGTGCTTGATGAGGCCAAATATAGTTCCAAGTAAATAACTGCCCAGGTAATAGCCTCGCTCGACTTTGCATTATGATTTGTACTCCTTCTGAACATGTCTCCCAAAATCTATTTAGAAAAAAAAATTAGATGTCTCTGTCACTTTTTTTGGAGGACATGCTAGCTGACACCCTTCATTTACAGCAACTGTGCTAAGCTAAAGCTAAAAGCGCTGCTCCCAAAGCAGGACAATGCCCGGACGGCTTTTAACCAGGTTTTTTTCACTGTTCTAACTCTGGGAGTGACCGAGACTGGCTTAATTTCATGTTTGGGTGGCGTAGTCCTTTAACGGTCAGAACTTCTGGTCGCATGTCAGTCATCATTATGTTAATCCCGCCCACCGACTCTATACACAATGTGATTGGTCCAGTAATTTCTGCCAAGGCCCAGCTTCCAGGCTAGCACTTTGCTACACAAATGCAAGATTCTGGACATGGCAATATTATTGTAGCCTAGTGCATTTCAGAACTGCAGTAGGGCCTATAACTTTCCCATAACTGCACATATTTATTCTACTGGCTTGGTTGAACTAGTGAGCCTCGGAAGTACACGCCATCACGCTGATACATTTAAACTAGGGCTGTCAATCGATTAAAATGTTTAATCTAATTAATTACACACTCTGTGATTAATTAATCTAAATTAATTACATAGAAAATGTAATCGCAAACTCGCACTGTCAACACTATTTCTTTGCAGTAATGTGGTACTTAAGAGTTAACGAACTCCAGTGATATGCAAATTCTGTGCTGCAGACATTGCAGAGGACTTTGTTTTAATCAACTTTGTTCTGTTTTTTAAAGTAAATATTCCAATCAATGATCCAGGCCGCACATTCTCGTCTCCCCATTTTACGGTCTAATGGTTACTGACTAGAATGGATCTGGGTCAAAGGTCATAGATTAATCTGCGTTAATTTTTTAATCAGTTATTTTATCTCAAATTAATTAATCTAAATTAATCAGTTAATTTGACAGCCCTAATTTAAACATTTCTGGTGTAGGCCTAGTTGTATGTTTTGCAACCTACCTTTGGAGACAGAAGATTCAACCCGCGTCGCGTGAGACAGGTTCAGACTGAGCCGCGTGCGGATGTAGAATCCAATGTTGAGATGAGATCACTGAACCCTTGAAGAAAACAAAAGGAAACGAGCAGGAAACCACATCCGTCTATAAGACCTATTGCCATGTTTCGTTAGTTGACACTTTTATGTAAAGCAAGTATCAAGTGAGGAGGACTTACATGTACTACATTGATTGCACAAGTAACAATCGGCAGTGGGCTATTAGGCCTGTCTATTTCCTATAATAAACGCGGACTTGACAGGCTACAAGACCAAATGCGTATTCATGGTTTCATCAGGACCTCACCACAAGTGCTAATCATGCACCATGCCGTCTGCATTCATCATCGAAGTGCTTGATTTTCTACACCTGTGGAAAGGGACACGATGAAACCCATGAATAGGCAACTACACAATGTGGTTAGGGTAACTTACCGAGAGTTTTAACCGTAGTAGCCTATCGACAGCACAGAAGACGCAGAGCACACACGTAGTGCGGGTCACACGTTATCTTGTGAAGAAGACAAGCTCAAACTACATCAACACATCTGACTTCAGCCAATACGAGAGCTCTGTCTATCTTCAGGTTATCTTATCGTATGGGAGAAGAGCACAGGGTCCACAGTGTTTTACGAACAGACTCAACTTCTGGGAAATCATATCGTGTTGATTCACTTTCAGTTTCAGCCAGCCGCGCCCCGCGGGTAGCCTGTCCTACAGGGTGTCGGCCGCCCTATGTCACGGTCGTGAAACTAGCCTATTGTGTTGCTTATGACATCTAATCGCTGTCATGGTTGACTGGACAGACAGACAGATTTATCTTCTCGAAAATCACTGCCGGTTTACTTTCGCTTTCAGCCAGCCGCGCCTCTCGCGCGCCCAGTCTGTAGATTGTTCTGTTCGTAGGCAGACCGCGGGGAACTATTGTGTTGTTATCTCATGGCGTCTTTGAGTTGTTTTCCCCCTTACCTTTCTATGTCCGACAAGTTTACAATAAAGTCACAAAATCTGGCCATATATCTACCCACCATCAACTTCCAAAAGTTATTAGAAACCAGGGAGAAGAATGCCATCAACAGAGTTATCAGCAGAAAGAAGGCGACTCTGATTGGACTCGGTGCGTCTCCCTCATTCAACTCGAAAGGATCTGCACCGCTAATAAACCGTCATTTCTCAAAATATCAGACCTTTTCTTGTGGCCCAAGTCCTTCCCTATATGCCTTTGCATCTCGGATGCATTTTGATGAGCTTTTCTGTTGTTTAGACATGACTACACGCCCACTGTAGAGAAGGACTTGTATGGGCATTTGCCCCATTTATCTAGTGTCGCGATATTTCATATGGTAGTCTCGCGTGTGTTCCTGTTAAGTTTCTTTTGAGCAGATGTGCAAGTTCGGTGTGCCCCGAGAGTTAGATCAGAGAGGGCAATAATTAAGGATCTTTGGTTAGATCATTTACTTGCCCGATTGATAATTCCTGCGGTTATCCTGAGTAATCCAGTCTTCGACATTCAAAGCTGTGAGTCATTGATGATAAGTAAGTTCATATGATATTTAGAGTTTACAGAGTTAATCCACAGTGGTATGCAAGATCTTTGGTAATATAGACTTGCTCTTGATATAGTTAGGTCTCAAATTTAGGTCCGACATTATAACATATTCTATTATGTCAGTACAAACATTTTTGTACATTGTTTAGCCATAGAGTATCCCACCATCATGGGTAGCCCAGACTGTACTGAAGATGTAGCACCACTTTTGCATAATTCCATGTGCTGAAATGTAGCCTACAATATTTTGACTAGGCTATATCTGATTTGTGAAAATATGCTTTGTGGTTGTGAACTTATTGCAGTATCAACAACACTATTCCGCCTGTGTGCATAGCTAAAATTCTGAAGTGCAAAATAGTTTAGGTTATAGCAGAAATATTTTCATCCATAGATAAAAAAAAAATAAGCGTAACCTCTGAATTTATTTTCAAATAGCAAAATAGTAATCAAGCTACCCCTACTGTAGCTTACTTGACAGACCTTAGCACAACTGCTGGAAAAAATTCAAGGGTAAACATTGCATCTTGTTATCATGTAGCCTCTGGCCGCTAAACTGATTCTTTTTTTTTTTTTAGTATATTTTTTGGGCTTTTATGCCTTTAATGGGACAGGACAGTGTAGAGTGACAGCAAGCAAGTGGGAGAGAGAATTGGGGTGGGATCCAGAGGACGAAGGGGCGGGAATTGAACTCGGGTCACCGGCGTGCAGTGCAGGTGCCCCAGCCAGTCGTGCCACGCCTGGGGCCACTAAACTGATTTAAACCGCTTTTAACTTCATCTCTGTTTGAATCCGAGTGAATGAACTGGGCTAGCTAAGTGCTATCAAAGTAGCGCCGCACGTCAGAGCCTTTTGAGTGCATGCATTGAAACGTGTGTGTGTAAATGTGGTGTGTGTGTGTGTGTGTGTGTGTGTGTGTGTGTGTGTGTGTAAATGTGGTGTTTGTGTGTGTGTGTGTGTGTGTAAATGTGGTGTGTGTTTGTGTAAATGTGGTCTGTATGTGTGTGTGTTTGTGTAAATGTGGTCTGTGTGTGTGTGTGTGTGTGTGTGTGTGTGCTTGTCCCCCCAGATGGCAGTCTCCATGGCGTCCCCGGTGTGTCTGGTTGATAACGGGCCTGACGGGTGCATGCGTGTCCAGCAGGAGGCGCTGCAGGTGCTGGAGCAGATCCAGCAGCCGGTGGTGGTGGTGGCCGTGGTGGGGCTCTACCGCACGGGCAAGTCCTACCTCATGAACCGGCTGGCCGGCAAACACACAGGTCAGAGCCACAGCACATCAAGCAGAGCCTGGGATTGGTGGAGATGTAGTGGGCGGGATAACCAGAGCGTGGGATTGGTGGAGATGTAGTGGGCGGGATAACCAGAGAGTGGGATTGGTGGAGATGTAGTGGGCGGGATAACCAGAGCGTGGGATTGGTGGAGAGATGTTGGGGGTGGGGCCTGAAGCTGATGGTCTCTAATGAAGCTCCTCTTGATCTCTCAGGGTTTGCTCTGGGCAGCACCATCGAGTCCAAAACCAAAGGAATCTGGATGTGGTGTGTACCTCACCCCTCTAAACCAGGTGGGTTTGTTCTCACACACACACACACACACACACACACACACACACACACACCCCACACACACACTCAGCATCCCTCTAAACCATGTGGGTATTGTGTATTGTGGTGTTCATTTTCAGTTAAGGATGCTTTTAGTTTTACATACAAGTTCCCACTTATTGTAAGTTCCCATTCATTGCATTGTGAGTCAAAGGACTAACTGTCACAACAAGAGAAGAGGGGAAGCAACAGCACCGGCTGGTCAAAACAAAACAGTGAGCGCTTACAGGAAATGGCCTGAGCTCTGACCATTTATGGAGAAATGGCCTGAGTTATGGTTATGGTTATGGTTATGGTTATTTAGCAGACGCCTTTGTCCAAAGCAACATACAAATAAATAACAATACAAATTAAATTAACAGTGAACAATTACAAAATAGGGAGAATAGTAATATTATCAGTAAAACAATAATTTTAAGCACTAACCTAAGTAAGGGATAATCAACGACGCGCCGTGCGTTTATAGGAAAATAATGCACGTTCGAAGTGGTAATAAGGACCCGACGCCGCAGGCGGAGGGGACTTTACACTTCGATAAGTGCATTATTTTCCTAGAAACGCACAGGGCGCGGAGTTGATTATCCCGCTTATACCACTGCTACTATCACTTTCGTTTATATTGCCGCTGTCTTAGATACAACGTTGTTGTTTTTACCGTTACATTGCATTGGCGAATTAATATTCAAGTGTAATAAGCCCAAAAGTAGGGAACTACTTCATAGCCGTGCGGTATATAGAAAAATAATGCACGTTCCAAATAGCGCATCACAATAGGAAATTTGACCAAGCAGTGGTATAATGAGAAATAAAACATTAGTCAGTATGAACACATACGGCCATACAAATGAATATGTGGAACCTATAGGTAGCAATCATTATTCACAGAAAATTTGAAGTCTTTAGCTTGAAAACTTTTTGAGATAATGACATCTGAACTTTGCTGCAGATTTAGATGAGGGCGCCAATGTGCCAAAAATCAGAAGGGGGGTACCATGTTCAAAAATGTTTTTCTCTGGATTTATTAGGTATACCAGAGACGGTTTATAAAGCGAGACGATTCATATGAGGGTAAATTCTGGTTTCATTGTGACGCAACTGCCACTCCCATTTAGGAGGCAAACGGAGGTATTTATATGGGAGAAATAATTCTACACCTTTCTAAACCGATTATTTCGTCACCGATCACGCCCCTTTAGGAGGCAGAAGTTGTGCCATTTCATTCTATTGAAAAACCCCTTTATGATTCATCTTAGTAACTATACGACCTTTGGGTATACCAACCTAATATTTTGGCTAAGTTAGTTTAAATGGTTACTCTTTAGGTGGTAAAATTTTGAAGGAAATCTGAGATGGTCAAGCAGAAGGCATTTGTTGAATTGAGGTGGAATGACCCTTATGCAAAAATGTTATGCTAACCATGCTAACTATGCTAAAGAGGTTGATTAGCTAATTTAGTTGATGATTTCTAGCAGTTATGTTAAAAATGCTAACTATGCTAACAATGCTAACTATGCTAACAATGCTAACCAGGTTGATTAGCTAACTTAGCTAATGATTTCTAGCAGTTCTGTTAAAAATGCTAACTATGTTAACAATGCTAACCATGCTAACCTGCTAACTTGCTAATGAGGACTTTTATTTTGAAACATTTGTTGCTAGGGTATCCATGATGGCCACTATCAGAAATAAAGAAGTTACTGTAGTATAATCATGTTGGTTGCTATGGAAACTGTCATAAAAGCTTTTAAAAATGTAATGGTTGCTATGTTGGTTGCTACGTAGGTGGAGGTTTCATGTAGTTGACTGGAGGCATAGTTGATGATAACTGACTGGCCACCTGGCATAAGATTCTAATTGCCCTATTATGATGTCATAATGTAATGTTAAGTCTATGGGGAAATTTTAATAGTTTTTATTTAATAGTTCAAAAAGTATAAAAGTTACAAAGTTGAAAACTACATAGCTGAAGTCACCTAAGTAAGACCTACACACCGCAGTTTGAATGAAGTTTCTACGTTAAACGGTTGAAGCTGAATTGCACGCACAAAAACGTTAGAGTGTGTATGTGTGTGTGTTTGTGTGTGTGTATGTGTGTGTGTATGTGTGTGTGTTTGTGTGTGTGGGCTGTGGGAGTGTAGTGAGCTGGGCTAGCATGCAGTAGTAGTGTAGTGTAGTGGATTAGGAGCTGGGCTAGTGTGCAGTAGTAGTGTAGTGAATAAGGAGCTGGGCTAGCGTGCAGTAGTAGTGTAGTGTAGTGGATAAGGAGCTGGGCTAGTGTGCAGTAGGTGGTAGTGTAGTGGTTAAGGAGCTGGGCTAGTGTGCAGTAGGTGGTAGTGTAGTGGATAAGGAGCTGGGCTAGTGTGCAGTAGTAGTGTAGTGTAGTGGATAAGGAGCTGGGCTAGCGTGCAGTAGTGTGTGTGTGGGCGGTGGTAATGTAGTGGATAAGGAGCTGGGCTAGTGTGCAGTAGTAGTGAAGTGTAGTGGTTAAGGAGCTGGGCTAGTGTGCAGTAGTAGTGTAGTGTAGTGGATAAGGAGCTGGGCTAGCGTGCACTAGGTGGTAGTGTAGTGGTTAAGGAGCTGGGCTAGCATGCAGTAGTAGTGTAGTGTAGTGGATAAGGAGCTGGGCTAGTGTGCAGTAGTAGTAGTAGTGTAGTGTAGTGGATAAGGAGCTGGGCTAGTGTGCAGTAGTAGTGTAGTGTAGTGGTTAAGGAACTGGGCTAGCATGCAGTAGTAGTGTAGTGTAGTGGATAAGGAGCTGGGCTAGTGTGCAGTAGTAGTGTAGTGGATAAGGAGCTGGGTTAGTGTGCAGTAGGTGGTAGTGTAGTGGATAAGGAGCTGGGCTAGTGTGCAGTAATAGTGCAGTGTAGTGGATAAGGAGCTGGGCTAGTGTGCAGTAGGTGGTAGTGTAGTGGATAAGGAGCTGGGCTAGTGTGCAGTAGTACTGTAGTGGATAAGGAGCTGGGCTAGTGTGCAGTAGTAGTGTAGTGTAGTGGTTAAGGAGCTGGGCTAGTGTGCAGTAGTAGTGTAGTGTAGTGTAGTGGATAAGGAGCTGGGCTAGCGTGCAGTAGTAGTGTAGTGTAGTGGATAAGGAGCTGAGCTAGTGTGCAGTAGTAGTGTAGTGTAGTGGATAAGGAGCTGGGCTAGTGTGCAGTAGTAGTGTAGTGTAGTGGATAAGGAGCTGGGCTAGTGTGCAGTAGTAGTGTAGTGGATAAGGAGCTGGGCTAGTGTGCAGTAGGTGGTAGTGTAGTGGATAAGGAGCTGGGCTAGTGTGCAGTAGGTGGTAATGTAGTGGATAAGGAGCTGGGCTAGTGTGCAGTAGTAGTGTAGTGGTTAAGGAGCTGGACTAGTGTGCAGTAGTAGTGTAGTGTAGTGGTTAAGGAGCTGGGCTAGTGTGCAGTAGGTGGTAGTGTAGTGGATAAGGAGCTGGGCTAGTGTGCAGTAGTAGTGTAGTGGATAAGGAGCTGGGCTAGCGTGCAGTAGTAGTGTAGTGTAGTGGATAAGGAGCTGGGCTAGTGTGCAGTAGTAGTGTAGTGTAGTGGATAAGGAGCTGGGCTAGTGTGCAGTAGTAGTGTAGTGGTTAAGGAGCTGGGCTAGTGTGCAGTAGTAGTGTAGTGTAGTGGATAAGGAGCTGGGCTAGTGTGCAGTAGTAGTGTAGTGGATAAGGAGCTGGGCTAGCGTGCAGTAGTAGTGTAGTGTAGTGGTTAAGGAGCTGGGCTAGTGTGCAGTAGGTGGTAGTGTAGTGGTTAAGGAGCTGGGCTAGTGTGCAGTAGTAGTGTAGTGGATAAGGAGCTGGGCTAGCGTGCAGTAGTAGTGTAGTGTAGTGGATAAGGAGCTGGGCTAGTGTGCAGTAGTAGTGTAGTGTAGTGGATAAGGAGCTGGGCTAGTGTGCAGTAGTAGTGTAGTGGTTAAGGAGCTGGGCTAGTGTGCAGTAGTAGTGTAGTGGTTAAGGAGCTGGGCTAGTGTGCAGTAGGTGGTAGTGTAGTGGATAAGGAGCTGGGCTAGCGTGCAGTAGGTAGTAGTGTAGTGGATAAGGAGCTGGGCTAGTGTGCAGTAGGTGGTAGTGTAGTGGTTAAGGAGCTGGGCTAGTTTGCAGTAGTAGTGTAGTGGATAAGGAGCTGGGCTAGCGCGCAGTAGTGTGTGTGTGGGCAGTGGTAGTTTAGTGGATAAGGAGCTGGGCTAGTGTGCAGTAGGTGGTAGTGTAGTGGATAAGGAGCTGGGCTAGCGTGCAGTAGGTAGTAGTGTAGTGGATAAGGAGCTGGGTTAGCGTGCAGTAGTAGTGTAGTGTAGTGGTTAAGGAGCTGGGCTAGTGTGCAGTAGTAGTGTAGTGGATAAGGAGCTGGGCTAGCATGCAGTAGTAGTGTAGTGTAGTGGATAAGGAGCTGGGCTAGTGTGCAGTAGGTGGTAGTGTAGTGGTTAAGGAGCTGGGCTAACATGAAGTAGGTGGTAGTGTGGTTAAGGAGCTGGGCTAGCGTGCAGTAGTAGTGTAGTGTAGTGGTTAAGGAGCTGGGCTAGTGTGCAGTAGGTAGTAGTGTAGTGGATAAGGAGCTGGGCTAGTGTGCAGTAGGTGGTAATGGAGTGGATAAGGAGCTTGGCTAGTGTGCAGTAGTAGTGTAGTGTAGTGGATAAGGAGCTGGGCTAGCGTGCAGTAGTAGTGTAGTGTAGTGGATAAGGAGCTGGGCTAGTGTGCAGTAGTAGTGTAGTGTAGTGGATAAGGAGCTGGGCTAGTGTGCAGTAGTAGTGTAGTGGTTAAGGAGCTGGGCTAGTGTGCAGTAGTAGTGTAGTGGTTAAGGAGCTGGGCTAGTGTGCAGTAGGTGGTAGTGTAGTGGATAAGGAGCTGGGCTAGCGTGCAGTAGGTAGTAGTGTAGTGGATAAGGAGCTGGGCTAGTGTGCAGTAGGTGGTAGTGTAGTGGTTAAGGAGCTGGGCTAGTTTGCAGTAGTAGTGTAGTGGATAAGGAGCTGGGCTAGCGCGCAGTAGTGTGTGTGTGGGCAGTGGTAGTTTAGTGGATAAGGAGCTGGGCTAGTGTGCAGTAGGTGGTAGTGTAGTGGATAAGGAGCTGGGCTAGCGTGCAGTAGGTAGTAGTGTAGTGGATAAGGAGCTGGGTTAGCGTGCAGTAGTAGTGTAGTGTAGTGGTTATGGAGCTGGGCTAGTGTGCAGTAGTAGTGTAGTGGATAAGGAGCTGGGCTAGCATGCAGTAGTAGTGTAGTGTAGTGGATAAGGAGCTGGGCTAGTGTGCAGTAGGTGGTAGTGTAGTGGTTAAGGAGCTGGGCTAACATGAAGTAGGTGGTAGTGTGGTTAAGGAGCTGGGCTAGCGTGCAGTAGTAGTGTAGTGTAGTGGTTAAGGAGCTGGGCTAGTGTGCAGTAGTAGTGTAGTGTAGTGGATAAGGAGCTGGGCTAGTGTGCAGTAGTAGTGTAGTGTAGTGGATAAGGAGCTGGGCTAGTGTGCAGTAGGTGGTAGTGTAGTGGATAAGGAGCTGGGCTAGCGTGCAGTAGTAGTGTAGTGTAGTGGATAAGGAGCTGGGCTAGTGTGCAGTAGTAGTGTAGTGGATAAGGAGCTGGGCTAGCGTGCAGTAGTAGTGTAGTGTAGTGGATAAGGAGCTGGGCTAGTGTGCAGTAGTAGTGTAGTGTAGTGGATAAGGAGCTGGGCTAGTGTGCAGTAGTAGTGTAGTGGTTAAGGAGCTGGGCTAGTGTGCAGTAGTAGTGTAGTGGTTAAGGAGCTGGGCTAGTGTGCAGTAGGTGGTAGTGTAGTGGATAAGGAGCTGGGCTAGCGTGCAGTAGGTAGTAGTGTAGTGGTTAAGGAGCTGGGCTAGTTTGCAGTAGTAGTGTAGTGGATAAGGAGCTGGGCTAGCGCGCAGTAGTGTGTGTGTGGGCAGTGGTAGTTTAGTGGATAAGGAGCTGGGCTAGCGTGCAGTAGGTAGTAGTGTAGTGGTTAAGGAGCTGGGCTAGTTTGCAGTAGTAGTGTAGTGGATAAGGAGCTGGGCTAGCGCGCAGTAGTGTGTGTGTGGGCAGTGGTAGTTTAGTGGATAAGGAGCTGGGCTAGCGTGCAGTAGGTAGTAGTGTAGTGGTTAAGGAGCTGGGCTAGTGTGCAGTAGTAGTGTAGTGTAGTGGATAAGGAGCTGGGCTAGTGTGCAGTAGGTGGTAATGTAGTGGATAAGGAGCTGGGCTAGTGTGCAGTAGTAGTGTAGTGTAGTGGATAAGGAGCTGGGCTAGTGTGCAGTAGGTGGTAGTGTGGTGGCTATAGAGCTGGGCTAGTGTGCAGTAGGTGGTAGTGTAGTGGATAAGGAGCTGGGCTAACATGAAGTAGGTGGTAGTGTGGTTAAGGAGCTGGGCTAGCGTGCAGTAGTAGTGTAGTGTAGTGGTTAAGGAGCTGGGCTAGTGTGCAGTAGTAGTGTAGTTTAGTGGATAAGGAGCTGGGCTAGTGTGCAGTAGTAGTGTAGTGTAGTGGATAAGGAGCTGGGCTAGTGTGCAGTAGGTGGTAGTGTAGTGGATAAGGAGCTGGGCTAGCGTGCAGTAGTAGTGTAGTGTAGTGGATAAGGAGCTGGGCTAGTGTGCAGTAGTAGTGTAGTGTAGTGGATAAGGAGCTGGGCTAGTGTGCAGTAGTAGTGTAGTGTAGTGTAGTGGATAAGGAGCTGGGCTAGTGTGCAGTAGTAGTGTAGTGTAGTGGATAAGGAGCTGGGCTAGTGTGCAGTAGTAGTGTAGTGGTTAAGGAGCTGGGCTAGTGTGCAGTAGTAGTGTAGTGGTTAAGGAGCTGGGCTAGTGTGCAGTAGGTGGTAGTGTAGTGGATAAGGAGCTGGGCTAGCGTGCAGTAGGTAGTAGTGTAGTGGTTAAGGAGCTGGGCTAGTTTGCAGTAGTAGTGTAGTGGATAAGGAGCTGGGCTAGCGCGCAGTAGTGTGTGTGTGGGCAGTGGTAGTTTAGTGGATAAGGAGCTGGGCTAGTGTGCAGTAGGTGGTAGTGTAGTGGATAAGGAGCTTGGCTAGTGTGCAGTAGTAGTGTAGTGTAGTGGATAAGGAGCTGGGCTAGTGTGCAGTAGGTGGTAGTGTGGTGGCTATAGAGCTGGGCTAGTGTGCAGTAGGTGGTAGTGTAGTGGATAAGGAGCTGGGCTAACATGAAGTAGGTGGTAGTGTGGTTAAGGAGCTGGGCTAGCGTGCAGTAGTAGTGTAGTGTAGTGGTTAAGGAGCTGGGCTAGTGTGCAGTAGTAGTGTAGTGTAGTGGATAAGGAGCTGGGCTAGTGTGCAGTAGTAGTGTAGTGTAGTGGATAAGGAGCTGGGCTAGTGTGCAGTAGGTGGTAGTGTAGTGGATAAGGAGCTGGGCTAGCGTGCAGTAGTAGTGTAGTGTAGTGGTTAAGGAGCTGGGCTAGTGTGCAGTAGGTGGTAGTGTAGTGGATAAGGAGCTGGGCTAGCGTGCAGTAGTAGTGTAGTGGATAAGGAGCTGGGCTAGTGTGCAGTAGGTGGTAGTGTAGTGGATAAGGAGCTGGGCTAGCGTGCAGTAGGTGGTAGTGTAGTGGTTAAGGAGCTGGGCTAGTGTGCAGTAGGTGGTAGTATAGTGAATAAGGAGCTGGGCTAGCGTGCAGTAGGTAGTAGTGTAGTGGATAAGGAGCTGGGCTAGCATGCAGTAGTAGTGTAGTGTAGTGGATAAGGAGCTTGGCTAGTGTGCAGTAATAGTGTAGTGTAGTGGTTAAGGAGCTGGGCTAGCATGCAGTAGTAGTGTAGTGTAGTGGTTAAGGAGCTGGGCTAGTGTGCAGTAGGTGGTAGTATAGTGAATAAGGAGCTGGGCTAGCGTGCAGTAGGTAGTAGTGTAGTGGATAAGGAGCTGGGCTAGCATGCAGTAGTAGTGTAGTGTAGTGGATAAGGAGCTTGGCTAGTGTGCAGTAATAGTGTAGTGTAGTGGATAAGGAGCTGGGCTAGTGTGCAGTAGGTGGTAGTGTTGTGGTTAAGGAGCTGGGCTGGCATGCAGTAGTAGTGTAGTGGTTAAGGAGCTGGGCTAGTGTGCAGTAGTAGTGTAGTGTAGTGGATAAGGAGCTGGGCTAGCGTGCAGTAGTAGTGTAGTGTAGTGGATAAGGAGCTGGGCTAGTGTGCAGTAGTAGTGTAGTGTAGTGGATAAGGAGCTGAGCTAGTGTGCAGTAGTAGTGTAGTGGTTAAGGAGCTGGGCTAGTGTGCAGTAGTAGTGTAGTGTAGTGGATAAGGAGCTGGGCTAGTGTGCAGTAGTAGTGTAGTGTAGTGGATAAGGAGCTGGGCTAGTGTGCAGTAGTAGTGTAGTGTAGTGGATAAGGAGCTGAGCTAGTGTGCAGTAGGTGGTAATGTAGTGGATAAGGAGCTGGGCTAGCGTGCAGTAGGTAGTAGTGTAGTGGATAAGGAGCTGGGCTAGCATGCAGTAGTAGTGTAGTGTAGTGGATAAGGAGCTTGGCTAGTGTGCAGTAATAGTGTAGTGTAGTGGTTAAGGAGCTGGGCTAGCATGCAGTAGTAGTGTAGTGTAGTGGTTAAGGAGCTGGGCTAGTGTGCAGTAGGTGGTAGTATAGTGAATAAGGAGCTGGGCTAGCGTGCAGTAGGTAGTAGTGTAGTGGATAAGGAGCTGGGCTAGCATGCAGTAGTAGTGTAGTGTAGTGGATAAGGAGCTTGGCTAGTGTGCAGTAATAGTGTAGTGTAGTGGATAAGGAGCTGGGCTAGTGTGCAGTAGGTGGTAGTGTTGTGGTTAAGGAGCTGGGCTGGCATGCAGTAGTAGTGTAGTGGTTAAGGAGCTGGGCTAGTGTGCAGTAGTAGTGTAGTGTAGTGGATAAGGAGCT
The DNA here is from genome assembly GCF_963854185.1 of Sardina pilchardus. Taxonomy (NCBI): domain Eukaryota; kingdom Metazoa; phylum Chordata; class Actinopteri; order Clupeiformes; family Clupeidae; genus Sardina; species Sardina pilchardus. The sequence goes on along the minus strand of NC_084997.1, from coordinate 40,094,948 downwards.
GAGCTAGCGTGCAGTAGTAGTGTAGTGTAGTGGATAAGGAGCTGGACTAGTGTGCAGTAGGTAGTAGTGTAGTGGATAAGGAGCTGGGCTAGCATGCAGTAGTAGTGTAGTGTAGTGGATAAGGAGCTTGGCTAGTGTGCAGTAATAGTGTAGTGTAGTGGTTAAGGAGCTGGGCTAGCATGCAGTAGTAGTGTAGTGTAGTGGTTAAGGAGCTGGGCTAGTGTGCAGTAGGTGGTAGTATAGTGAATAAGGAGCTGGGCTAGCGTGCAGTAGGTAGTAGTGTAGTGGATAAGGAGCTGGGCTAGCATGCAGTAGTAGTGTAGTGTAGTGGATAAGGAGCTTGGCTAGTGTGCAGTAATAGTGTAGTGTAGTGGATAAGGAGCTGGGCTAGTGTGCAGTAGGTGGTAGTGTTGTGGTTAAGGAGCTGGGCTGGCATGCAGTAGTAGTGTAGTGGTTAAGGAGCTGGGCTAGCGTGCAGTAGTAGTGTAGTGTAGTGGTTAAGGAGCTGGGCTAGCGTGCAGTAGGTAGTAGTGTAGTGGATAAGGAGCTGGGCTAGTGTGCAGTAGGTGGTAGTGTAGTGGATAAGGAGCTGAGCTAGTGTGCAGTAGTAGTGTAGTGTAGTGGATAAGGAGCTGAGCTAGTGTGCAGTAGTAGTGTAGTGTAGTGGATAAGGAGCTGGGCTAGCGTGCAGTAGTAGTGCAGTGTAGTGGATAAGGAGCTGGGCTAGCGTGCAGTAGTGGTGTAGTGTAGTGGATAAGGAGCTGGGCTAGTGTGCAGTAGTAGTGTAGTGGTTAAGGAGCTGGGCTAGTGTGCAGTAGTAGTGTAGTGTAGTGGATAAGGAGCTGGGCTAGCGTGCAGTAGTAGTGCAGTGTAGTGGATAAGGAGCTGGGCTAGCGTGCAGTAGTGGTGTAGTGTAGTGGATAAGGAGCTGGGCTAGTGTGCAGTAGTAGTGTAGTGGTTAAGGAGCTGGGCTAGTGTGCAGTAGTAGTGTAGTGTAGTGGATAAGGAGCTGGGCTAGCGTGCAGTAGTAGTGTAGTGTAGTGGATAAGGAGCTGGGCTAGTGTGCAGTAGTAGTGTAGTGTAGTGGATAAGGAGCTGGGCTAGTGTGCAGTAGTAGTGTAGTGTAGTGGATAAGGAGCTGGGCTAGTGTGCAGTAGTAGTGTAGTGTAGTGGATAAGGAGCTGGGCTAGTGTGCAGTAGTAGTGTAGTGTAGTGGATAAGGAGCTGGGCTAGTGTGCAGTAGTAGTGTAGTGTAGTGGATAAGGAGCTGGGCTAGTGTGCAGTGGTAGTGTAGTGGATAAGGAGCTGGGCTAGCGTGCAGTAGGTGGTAATGTAGTGGTTAAGGAGCTGGGCTAGTGTGCAGTAGGTGGTAGTGTAGTGGATAAGGAGCTGAGCTAGTGTGCAGTAGGTGGTAGTGTAGTGGATAAGGAGCTGAGCTAGTGTGCAGTAGGTGGTAGTGTAGTGGATAAGGAGCTGGGTTAGCGTGCAGTAGTAGTGTAGTGTAGTGGTTAAGGAGCTGGGCTAGTGTGCAGTAGTAGTGTAGTGTAGTGGATAAGGAGCTGGGCTAGCGTGCAGTAGTAGTGTAGTGGATAAGGAGCTGGGCTAGTGTGCAGTAGTAGTGTAGTGTAGTGGTTAAGGAGCTGGGCTAGTGTGCAGTAGTAGTGTAGTGTAGTGGATAAGGAGCTGGGCTAGCGTGCAGTAGTAGTGTAGTGTAGTGGATAAGGAGCTGGGCTAGCGTGCAGTAGTAGTGTAGTGGATAAGGAGCTGGGCTAGTGTGCAGTAGTAGTGTAGTGGATAAGGAGCTGGGCTAGTGTGCAGTAGGTAGTGTAGTGGATAAGGAGCTGGGCTAGCGTGCAGTAGTAGTGTAGTGTAGTGGATAAGGAGCTGGGCTAGTGTGCAGTAGGTAGTAGTGTAGTGGATAAGGAGCTGGGCTAGTGTGCAGTAGGTGGTAATGTAGTGGTTAAGGAGCTGGGCTAGTGTGCAGTAGTAGTGTAGTGGTTAAGGAGCTGGGCTAGTGTGCAGTAGTAGTGTAGTGTAGTGGATAAGGAGCTGGGCTAGTGTGCAGTAGTAGTAGTAGTGTAGTGTAGTGGATAAGGAGCTGGGCTAGTGTGCAGTAGTAGTAGTAGTGTAGTGTAGTGGATAAGGAGCTGGGCTAGCGTGCAGTAGTAGTGTAGTGTAGTGGATAAGGAGCTGGGCTAGTGTGCAGTAGGTGGTAATGTAGTGGTTAAGGAGCTGGGCTAGTGTGCAGTAGTAGTGTAGTGGATAAGGAGCTGGGCTAGTGTGCAGTAGTAGTGTAGTGTAGTGGATAAGGAGCTGGTATAGTGTGCAGTAGGTGGTAATGTAGTGGATAAGGAGCTGGGCTAGTGTGCAGTAGTAGTGAAGTGTAGTGGTTAAGGAGCTGGGCTAGTGTGCAGTAGTAGTGTAGTGTAGTGGATAAGGAGCTGGGCTAGCGTGCACTAGGTGGTAGTGTAGTGGTTAAGGAGCTGGGCTAGCATGCAGTAGTAGTGTAGTGTAGTGGATAAGGAGCTGGGCTAGTGTGCAGTAGTAGTAGTAGTGTAGTGTAGTGGATAAGGAGCTGGGCTAGTGTGCAGTAGTAGTGTAGTGTAGTGGTTAAGGAACTGGGCTAGCATGCAGTAGTAGTGTAGTGTAGTGGATAAGGAGCTGGGCTAGTGTGCAGTAGTAGTGTAGTGGATAAGGAGCTGGGTTAGTGTGCAGTAGGTGGTAGTGTAGTGGATAAGGAGCTGGGCTAGTGTGCAGTAATAGTGCAGTGTAGTGGATAAGGAGCTGGGCTAGTGTGCAGTAGGTGGTAGTGTAGTGGATAAGGAGCTGGGCTAGTGTGCAGTAGTACTGTAGTGGATAAGGAGCTGGGCTAGTGTGCAGTAGTAGTGTAGTGTAGTGGTTAAGGAGCTGGGCTAGTGTGCAGTAGTAGTGTAGTGTAGTGTAGTGGATAAGGAGCTGGGCTAGCGTGCAGTAGTAGTGTAGTGTAGTGGATAAGGAGCTGAGCTAGTGTGCAGTAGTAGTGTAGTGTAGTGGATAAGGAGCTGGGCTAGTGTGCAGTAGTAGTGTAGTGTAGTGGATAAGGAGCTGGGCTAGTGTGCAGTAGTAGTGTAGTGGATAAGGAGCTGGGCTAGTGTGCAGTAGGTGGTAGTGTAGTGGATAAGGAGCTGGGCTAGTGTGCAGTAGGTGGTAATGTAGTGGATAAGGAGCTGGGCTAGTGTGCAGTAGTAGTGTAGTGGTTAAGGAGCTGGACTAGTGTGCAGTAGTAGTGTAGTGTAGTGGTTAAGGAGCTGGGCTAGTGTGCAGTAGGTGGTAGTGTAGTGGATAAGGAGCTGGGCTAGTGTGCAGTAGTAGTGTAGTGGATAAGGAGCTGGGCTAGCGTGCAGTAGTAGTGTAGTGTAGTGGATAAGGAGCTGGGCTAGTGTGCAGTAGTAGTGTAGTGTAGTGGATAAGGAGCTGGGCTAGTGTGCAGTAGTAGTGTAGTGGTTAAGGAGCTGGGCTAGTGTGCAGTAGTAGTGTAGTGTAGTGGATAAGGAGCTGGGCTAGTGTGCAGTAGTAGTGTAGTGGATAAGGAGCTGGGCTAGCGTGCAGTAGTAGTGTAGTGTAGTGGTTAAGGAGCTGGGCTAGTGTGCAGTAGGTGGTAGTGTAGTGGTTAAGGAGCTGGGCTAGTGTGCAGTAGTAGTGTAGTGGATAAGGAGCTGGGCTAGCGTGCAGTAGTAGTGTAGTGTAGTGGATAAGGAGCTGGGCTAGTGTGCAGTAGTAGTGTAGTGTAGTGGATAAGGAGCTGGGCTAGTGTGCAGTAGTAGTGTAGTGGTTAAGGAGCTGGGCTAGTGTGCAGTAGTAGTGTAGTGGTTAAGGAGCTGGGCTAGTGTGCAGTAGGTGGTAGTGTAGTGGATAAGGAGCTGGGCTAGCGTGCAGTAGGTAGTAGTGTAGTGGATAAGGAGCTGGGCTAGTGTGCAGTAGGTGGTAGTGTAGTGGTTAAGGAGCTGGGCTAGTTTGCAGTAGTAGTGTAGTGGATAAGGAGCTGGGCTAGCGCGCAGTAGTGTGTGTGTGGGCAGTGGTAGTTTAGTGGATAAGGAGCTGGGCTAGTGTGCAGTAGGTGGTAGTGTAGTGGATAAGGAGCTGGGCTAGCGTGCAGTAGGTAGTAGTGTAGTGGATAAGGAGCTGGGTTAGCGTGCAGTAGTAGTGTAGTGTAGTGGTTAAGGAGCTGGGCTAGTGTGCAGTAGTAGTGTAGTGGATAAGGAGCTGGGCTAGCATGCAGTAGTAGTGTAGTGTAGTGGATAAGGAGCTGGGCTAGTGTGCAGTAGGTGGTAGTGTAGTGGTTAAGGAGCTGGGCTAACATGAAGTAGGTGGTAGTGTGGTTAAGGAGCTGGGCTAGCGTGCAGTAGTAGTGTAGTGTAGTGGTTAAGGAGCTGGGCTAGTGTGCAGTAGGTAGTAGTGTAGTGGATAAGGAGCTGGGCTAGTGTGCAGTAGGTGGTAATGGAGTGGATAAGGAGCTTGGCTAGTGTGCAGTAGTAGTGTAGTGTAGTGGATAAGGAGCTGGGCTAGCGTGCAGTAGTAGTGTAGTGTAGTGGATAAGGAGCTGGGCTAGTGTGCAGTAGTAGTGTAGTGTAGTGGATAAGGAGCTGGGCTAGTGTGCAGTAGTAGTGTAGTGGTTAAGGAGCTGGGCTAGTGTGCAGTAGTAGTGTAGTGGTTAAGGAGCTGGGCTAGTGTGCAGTAGGTGGTAGTGTAGTGGATAAGGAGCTGGGCTAGCGTGCAGTAGGTAGTAGTGTAGTGGATAAGGAGCTGGGCTAGTGTGCAGTAGGTGGTAGTGTAGTGGTTAAGGAGCTGGGCTAGTTTGCAGTAGTAGTGTAGTGGATAAGGAGCTGGGCTAGCGCGCAGTAGTGTGTGTGTGGGCAGTGGTAGTTTAGTGGATAAGGAGCTGGGCTAGTGTGCAGTAGGTGGTAGTGTAGTGGATAAGGAGCTGGGCTAGCGTGCAGTAGGTAGTAGTGTAGTGGATAAGGAGCTGGGTTAGCGTGCAGTAGTAGTGTAGTGTAGTGGTTATGGAGCTGGGCTAGTGTGCAGTAGTAGTGTAGTGGATAAGGAGCTGGGCTAGCATGCAGTAGTAGTGTAGTGTAGTGGATAAGGAGCTGGGCTAGTGTGCAGTAGGTGGTAGTGTAGTGGTTAAGGAGCTGGGCTAACATGAAGTAGGTGGTAGTGTGGTTAAGGAGCTGGGCTAGCGTGCAGTAGTAGTGTAGTGTAGTGGTTAAGGAGCTGGGCTAGTGTGCAGTAGTAGTGTAGTGTAGTGGATAAGGAGCTGGGCTAGTGTGCAGTAGTAGTGTAGTGTAGTGGATAAGGAGCTGGGCTAGTGTGCAGTAGGTGGTAGTGTAGTGGATAAGGAGCTGGGCTAGCGTGCAGTAGTAGTGTAGTGTAGTGGATAAGGAGCTGGGCTAGTGTGCAGTAGTAGTGTAGTGGATAAGGAGCTGGGCTAGCGTGCAGTAGTAGTGTAGTGTAGTGGATAAGGAGCTGGGCTAGTGTGCAGTAGTAGTGTAGTGTAGTGGATAAGGAGCTGGGCTAGTGTGCAGTAGTAGTGTAGTGGTTAAGGAGCTGGGCTAGTGTGCAGTAGTAGTGTAGTGGTTAAGGAGCTGGGCTAGTGTGCAGTAGGTGGTAGTGTAGTGGATAAGGAGCTGGGCTAGCGTGCAGTAGGTAGTAGTGTAGTGGTTAAGGAGCTGGGCTAGTTTGCAGTAGTAGTGTAGTGGATAAGGAGCTGGGCTAGCGCGCAGTAGTGTGTGTGTGGGCAGTGGTAGTTTAGTGGATAAGGAGCTGGGCTAGCGTGCAGTAGGTAGTAGTGTAGTGGTTAAGGAGCTGGGCTAGTTTGCAGTAGTAGTGTAGTGGATAAGGAGCTGGGCTAGCGCGCAGTAGTGTGTGTGTGGGCAGTGGTAGTTTAGTGGATAAGGAGCTGGGCTAGCGTGCAGTAGGTAGTAGTGTAGTGGTTAAGGAGCTGGGCTAGTGTGCAGTAGTAGTGTAGTGTAGTGGATAAGGAGCTGGGCTAGTGTGCAGGTAGTGTAGTGGATAAGGAGCTGGGCTAGTGTGCAGTAGGTGGTAGTGTGGTGGCTATAGAGCTGGGCTAGTGTGCAGTAGGTGGTAGTGTAGTGGATAAGGAGCTGGGCTAACATGAAGTAGGTGGTAGTGTGGTTAAGGAGCTGGGCTAGCGTGCAGTAGTAGTGTAGTGTAGTGGTTAAGGAGCTGGGCTAGTGTGCAGTAGTAGTGTAGTTTAGTGGATAAGGAGCTGGGCTAGTGTGCAGTAGTAGTGTAGTGTAGTGGATAAGGAGCTGGGCTAGTGTGCAGTAGGTGGTAGTGTAGTGGATAAGGAGCTGGGCTAGCGTGCAGTAGTAGTGTAGTGTAGTGGATAAGGAGCTGGGCTAGTGTGCAGTAGTAGTGTAGTGTAGTGGATAAGGAGCTGGGCTAGTGTGCAGTAGTAGTGTAGTGTAGTGTAGTGGATAAGGAGCTGGGCTAGTGTGCAGTAGTAGTGTAGTGTAGTGGATAAGGAGCTGGGCTAGTGTGCAGTAGTAGTGTAGTGGTTAAGGAGCTGGGCTAGTGTGCAGTAGTAGTGTAGTGGTTAAGGAGCTGGGCTAGTGTGCAGTAGGTGGTAGTGTAGTGGATAAGGAGCTGGGCTAGCGTGCAGTAGGTAGTAGTGTAGTGGTTAAGGAGCTGGGCTAGTTTGCAGTAGTAGTGTAGTGGATAAGGAGCTGGGCTAGCGCGCAGTAGTGTGTGTGTGGGCAGTGGTAGTTTAGTGGATAAGGAGCTGGGCTAGTGTGCAGTAGGTGGTAGTGTAGTGGATAAGGAGCTTGGCTAGTGTGCAGTAGTAGTGTAGTGTAGTGGATAAGGAGCTGGGCTAGTGTGCAGTAGGTGGTAGTGTGGTGGCTATAGAGCTGGGCTAGTGTGCAGTAGGTGGTAGTGTAGTGGATAAGGAGCTGGGCTAACATGAAGTAGGTGGTAGTGTGGTTAAGGAGCTGGGCTAGCGTGCAGTAGTAGTGTAGTGTAGTGGTTAAGGAGCTGGGCTAGTGTGCAGTAGTAGTGTAGTGTAGTGGATAAGGAGCTGGGCTAGTGTGCAGTAGTAGTGTAGTGTAGTGGATAAGGAGCTGGGCTAGTGTGCAGTAGGTGGTAGTGTAGTGGATAAGGAGCTGGGCTAGCGTGCAGTAGTAGTGTAGTGTAGTGGTTAAGGAGCTGGGCTAGTGTGCAGTAGGTGGTAGTGTAGTGGATAAGGAGCTGGGCTAGCGTGCAGTAGTAGTGTAGTGGATAAGGAGCTGGGCTAGTGTGCAGTAGGTGGTAGTGTAGTGGATAAGGAGCTGGGCTAGCGTGCAGTAGGTGGTAGTGTAGTGGTTAAGGAGCTGGGCTAGTGTGCAGTAGGTGGTAGTATAGTGAATAAGGAGCTGGGCTAGCGTGCAGTAGGTAGTAGTGTAGTGGATAAGGAGCTGGGCTAGCATGCAGTAGTAGTGTAGTGTAGTGGATAAGGAGCTTGGCTAGTGTGCAGTAATAGTGTAGTGTAGTGGTTAAGGAGCTGGGCTAGCATGCAGTAGTAGTGTAGTGTAGTGGTTAAGGAGCTGGGCTAGTGTGCAGTAGGTGGTAGTATAGTGAATAAGGAGCTGGGCTAGCGTGCAGTAGGTAGTAGTGTAGTGGATAAGGAGCTGGGCTAGCATGCAGTAGTAGTGTAGTGTAGTGGATAAGGAGCTTGGCTAGTGTGCAGTAATAGTGTAGTGTAGTGGATAAGGAGCTGGGCTAGTGTGCAGTAGGTGGTAGTGTTGTGGTTAAGGAGCTGGGCTGGCATGCAGTAGTAGTGTAGTGGTTAAGGAGCTGGGCTAGTGTGCAGTAGTAGTGTAGTGTAGTGGATAAGGAGCTGGGCTAGCGTGCAGTAGTAGTGTAGTGTAGTGGATAAGGAGCTGGGCTAGTGTGCAGTAGTAGTGTAGTGTAGTGGATAAGGAGCTGAGCTAGTGTGCAGTAGTAGTGTAGTGGTTAAGGAGCTGGGCTAGTGTGCAGTAGTAGTGTAGTGTAGTGGATAAGGAGCTGGGCTAGTGTGCAGTAGTAGTGTAGTGTAGTGGATAAGGAGCTGGGCTAGTGTGCAGTAGTAGTGTAGTGTAGTGGATAAGGAGCTGAGCTAGTGTGCAGTAGGTGGTAATGTAGTGGATAAGGAGCTGGGCTAGCGTGCAGTAGGTAGTAGTGTAGTGGATAAGGAGCTGGGCTAGCATGCAGTAGTAGTGTAGTGTAGTGGATAAGGAGCTTGGCTAGTGTGCAGTAATAGTGTAGTGTAGTGGTTAAGGAGCTGGGCTAGCATGCAGTAGTAGTGTAGTGTAGTGGTTAAGGAGCTGGGCTAGTGTGCAGTAGGTGGTAGTATAGTGAATAAGGAGCTGGGCTAGCGTGCAGTAGGTAGTAGTGTAGTGGATAAGGAGCTGGGCTAGCATGCAGTAGTAGTGTAGTGTAGTGGATAAGGAGCTTGGCTAGTGTGCAGTAATAGTGTAGTGTAGTGGATAAGGAGCTGGGCTAGTGTGCAGTAGGTGGTAGTGTTGTGGTTAAGGAGCTGGGCTGGCATGCAGTAGTAGTGTAGTGGTTAAGGAGCTGGGCTAGTGTGCAGTAGTAGTGTAGTGTAGTGGATAAGGAGCTGAGCTAGCGTGCAGTAGTAGTGTAGTGTAGTGGATAAGGAGCTGGACTAGTGTGCAGTAGGTAGTAGTGTAGTGGATAAGGAGCTGGGCTAGCATGCAGTAGTAGTGTAGTGTAGTGGATAAGGAGCTTGGCTAGTGTGCAGTAATAGTGTAGTGTAGTGGTTAAGGAGCTGGGCTAGCATGCAGTAGTAGTGTAGTGTAGTGGTTAAGGAGCTGGGCTAGTGTGCAGTAGGTGGTAGTATAGTGAATAAGGAGCTGGGCTAGCGTGCAGTAGGTAGTAGTGTAGTGGATAAGGAGCTGGGCTAGCATGCAGTAGTAGTGTAGTGTAGTGGATAAGGAGCTTGGCTAGTGTGCAGTAATAGTGTAGTGTAGTGGATAAGGAGCTGGGCTAGTGTGCAGTAGGTGGTAGTGTTGTGGTTAAGGAGCTGGGCTGGCATGCAGTAGTAGTGTAGTGGTTAAGGAGCTGGGCTAGCGTGCAGTAGTAGTGTAGTGTAGTGGTTAAGGAGCTGGGCTAGCGTGCAGTAGGTAGTAGTGTAGTGGATAAGGAGCTGGGCTAGTGTGCAGTAGGTGGTAGTGTAGTGGATAAGGAGCTGAGCTAGTGTGCAGTAGTAGTGTAGTGTAGTGGATAAGGAGCTGAGCTAGTGTGCAGTAGTAGTGTAGTGTAGTGGATAAGGAGCTGGGCTAGCGTGCAGTAGTAGTGCAGTGTAGTGGATAAGGAGCTGGGCTAGCGTGCAGTAGTGGTGTAGTGTAGTGGATAAGGAGCTGGGCTAGTGTGCAGTAGTAGTGTAGTGGTTAAGGAGCTGGGCTAGTGTGCAGTAGTAGTGTAGTGTAGTGGATAAGGAGCTGGGCTAGCGTGCAGTAGTAGTGCAGTGTAGTGGATAAGGAGCTGGGCTAGCGTGCAGTAGTGGTGTAGTGTAGTGGATAAGGAGCTGGGCTAGTGTGCAGTAGTAGTGTAGTGGTTAAGGAGCTGGGCTAGTGTGCAGTAGTAGTGTAGTGTAGTGGATAAGGAGCTGGGCTAGCGTGCAGTAGTAGTGTAGTGTAGTGGATAAGGAGCTGGGCTAGTGTGCAGTAGTAGTGTAGTGTAGTGGATAAGGAGCTGGGCTAGTGTGCAGTAGTAGTGTAGTGTAGTGGATAAGGAGCTGGGCTAGTGTGCAGTAGTAGTGTAGTGTAGTGGATAAGGAGCTGGGCTAGTGTGCAGTAGTAGTGTAGTGTAGTGGATAAGGAGCTGGGCTAGTGTGCAGTAGTAGTGTAGTGTAGTGGATAAGGAGCTGGGCTAGTGTGCAGTGGTAGTGTAGTGGATAAGGAGCTGGGCTAGCGTGCAGTAGGTGGTAATGTAGTGGTTAAGGAGCTGGGCTAGTGTGCAGTAGGTGGTAGTGTAGTGGATAAGGAGCTGAGCTAGTGTGCAGTAGGTGGTAGTGTAGTGGATAAGGAGCTGAGCTAGTGTGCAGTAGGTGGTAGTGTAGTGGATAAGGAGCTGGGTTAGCGTGCAGTAGTAGTGTAGTGTAGTGGTTAAGGAGCTGGGCTAGTGTGCAGTAGTAGTGTAGTGTAGTGGATAAGGAGCTGGGCTAGTGTGCAGTAGTAGTGTAGTGTAGTGGTTAAGGAGCTGGGCTAGCGTGCAGTAGTAGTGTAGTGGATAAGGAGCTGGGCTAGTGTGCAGTAGTAGTGTAGTGTAGTGGTTAAGGAGCTGGGCTAGTGTGCAGTAGTAGTGTAGTGTAGTGGATAAGGAGCTGGGCTAGCGTGCAGTAGTAGTGTAGTGTAGTGGATAAGGAGCTGGGCTAGTGTGCAGTAGTAGTGTAGTGTAGTGGTTAAGGAGCTGGGCTAGCGTGCAGTAGTAGTGTAGTGGATAAGGAGCTGGGCTAGTGTGCAGTAGTAGTGTAGTGTAGTGGTTAAGGAGCTGGGCTAGTGTGCAGTAGTAGTGTAGTGTAGTGGATAAGGAGCTGGGCTAGCGCGCAGTAGTGTGTGTGTGGGCAGTGGTAGTTTAGTGGATAAGGAGCTGGGCTAGCGTGCAGTAGTAGTGTAGTGGATAAGGAGCTGGGCTAGTGTGCAGTAGTAGTGTAGTGGATAAGGAGCTGGGCTAGTGTGCAGTAGGTAGTGTAGTGGATAAGGAGCTGGGCTAGCGTGCAGTAGTAGTGTAGTGTAGTGGATAAGGAGCTGGGCTAGTGTGCAGTAGGTAGTAGTGTAGTGGATAAGGAGCTGGGCTAGTGTGCAGTAGGTGGTAATGTAGTGGTTAAGGAGCTGGGCTAGTGTGCAGTAGTAGTGTAGTGGTTAAGGAGCTGGGCTAGTGTGCAGTAGTAGTGTAGTGTAGTGGATAAGGAGCTGGGCTAGTGTGCAGTAGTAGTAGTAGTGTAGTGTAGTGGATAAGGAGCTGGGCTAGCGTGCAGTAGTAGTGTAGTGTAGTGGATAAGGAGCTGGGCTAGTGTGCAGTAGGTGGTAATGTAGTGGTTAAGGAGCTGGGCTAGTGTGCAGTAGTAGTGTAGTGGATAAGGAGCTGGGCTAGTGTGCAGTAGTAGTGTAGTGTAGTGGATAAGGAGCTGGTATAGTGTGCAGTAGGTGGTAATGTAGTGGTTAAGGAGCTGGGCTAGTGTGCAGTAGTAGTGTAGTGGTTAAAGGGATAGTTCGGATTTTAAGACTCGAAGTTGTATGGGTTCCCTGTCAGCAACGTAGTGCATCAGCACTGACTTACCCCCGACAGCGTCCTGTGAGCCGAGATCCAGCCGGGTTTTAGATCGTTTTTGATGCTGAAGAAAGTAGTCCGGCAAGTTTCTGGGGTCACGAAAGTAAAGTGTTTTTCTTCTCAAAACCATATGCGTTCAACAGAGTGATATATTTGCACCACAAAAACGTTGTCCAGGAAAAATTCAAACCTCGTTATCACTTACTTATTTTTCGCGATTCCTATCACTGCGCGCTACTGACAGCTGGACAACGTTTTTGTGGTGCAAATATATCACTCTGTTGAACGCATATGGTTTTGAGAAGAAAAACACTTTACTTTCGTGACCCCAGAAACTTGCTGAAGAAAATAGTCCGGCATCAAAAACGATCAAAAACCGGCTGGATCTCGGCTCACAGGACGCTGTCGGGGGTAAGTCAGTGCTGATGCACTACGTTGCTGACAGGGAACCCATACAACTTCGTGTCTTAAAATCCGAACTATCCCTTTAAGGAGCTGGGCTAGCATGCAGTAGTAGTGTAGTGTAGTGGATAAGGAGCTGGGCTAGTGTGCAGTAGTAGTGTAGTGGATAAGGAGCTGGGCTAGCGTGCAGTAGTAGTGTAGTGTAGTGGATAAGGAGCTGGGCTAGTGTGCAGTAGGTGGTAGTGTAGTGGTTAAGGAGCTGGGCTAGTGTGCAGTAGTAGTGTAGTGTAGTGGATAAGGAGCTGGGCTAGTGTGCAGTAGTAGTGTAGTGTAGTGGATAAGGAGCTGGGCTAGTGTGCAGTAGGTGGTAGTGTAGTGGTTAAGGAGCTGAGCTAGTGTGCAGTAGTAGTGTAGTGGATAAGGAGCTGGGCTAGCGTGCAGTAGTAGTGTAGTGTAGTGGATAAGGAGCTGGGCTAGTGTCACCAGATTAAAAGGAATAAGGCTGTCCGTGACCAGACAGCAATAAAGATTGACTTAATTCATTCGAGGTCCCTGGTGGTAGGCAGTGGAATCAATCGAGGAGGCAGAGGGGTTTAATATTAATATACATTTATTTAGGATAAAATAAATAGGTTGCAATTCATTTGTTAGTTCACTAACCCACAAGTAAAATGTACATTAAACACAGTATGTGCAAAGCACAGCAGAGCAAGAGCAAAGCACAGCAGAGTAAGAGCCAGCAATGCCGCCGCCAACCACCGGTGGCGCCAGATACGACAGCAGTCCCCGTCTGACAGCAGCAAGCAAGCCAGTGGTGAAAACAGTCAATAAGCAGCAAGCGAGCGAGTAGCCTAGCTTCTGCGTTAGCCAGTCAAACCAGTCAGTTAGCAAGCAGTAGCAAGCGAGCAGGTAGCCTAGCTTCCGTGTTAGCCAAGCCAAGCAGTCAACGAGGAACTCACGGATAATCCCAAGCCCAACACCGTCCCGAAAGGTCTCCGACAGGCTGCAGTTCTCCTCCCCGATCACCAGCAGCTTCACGGTCGCCTCGCTGAAACGAGACGAGGCTTTGGGCAGTGTGGAGTTGACTAACAGACAATACACGCTACGTTAATCAAGGCCAAAGAGCTACTCACATGGCCGGGGGCAGACCCAATCTGCCGCCCGGATATGGCTTGTGTGCGTTGTAGTTTCAAGGTCGCGGAGTTGCTCCGTTGTTCGGTTGCCTCTGTTGTTTTCGACTAGGCTGCTTCTGGTTCGGTCGCCGTGTCTGGTACGGTTCGCCACCCGACTGGATTTCTGCTCTTAAGCCATTGTCCCTGCAATATATAGGAAGACCAATATCCCCACACACACCTGTCCCCCCTCAGTAAATCAAGCAGTCCCTTCCCATAGGCTCAATCGTGGAGTCCTGGAGTTCGTTAATTGACAGTTCATGATTGGGCCAAGTCACGGGGTAAAAAGTCTACATGCAAAAGCACAGCAACCCAAAAAGTCACATCACAACACACAAACAACCGAAAATCAAAAGTGCATTAAGGCAACTGAAAACATTACATTCTACACTCGTGAAGACATACATTTTGCACGGTGTGACATCCCCCCAGACTTTTCCTTTGTCAGTCTCTGACAAATAACTATCCCACAGTAACTCACATCAAGTAACGCTGTGGTGGCTGACCTAAATTGTCCCTAGCAGACCGTCGGGGGCCTACCGGCTCAGGGTCCCTTGGGTCGTCAGCAGCGGGTCTCCAGGCGTAAAACCCATATACTGGAGTGTCTGTCGGGGAACCCTCGGTCGCTGCAGGCCTATCTAGACATACAGACACATCATCTAGCAGAGTAGAACAAGGCTTCAAAGAGTTCCGATGTAAAGTCTTTTCTTTCCCACCCCTCTCTGGCTTTACCTTATAGACCAACCCAGTACTACCTACATTCTCAATTACCACATGGGGCTCGGGGTGCCATTGGCCACACAGTTTACCTTGTCCTTGTCGGTTCCGATTACGAAGCCAGACTCGCTCGCCTATAACCAGGGGGGCTGCCCTGGCTTGGAGGTCATAGCGCTGCTTTTGTTGTGATGCTGCATGGGACATTTTCTCCTTTGCCAACTGAAAGGCATAAGTAAGTTTTTGATGGTGGCTAGTGACCCAATTCCCCCAGTCATACTTGGATTGTTGTTGGTCGACCCCTAGAGACACATCAACTGGGAGACGTAAATGTCGGCCAAACATTAAGTAGGCTGGTGCAAATCCAGTCGAGCTATGTGGGGTATTGTTATAAACTTGTAATAACTCAGGGAGGTACTGGTGCCAATTACTCTGTTTCTCATCCGTTAACGTACGCAGCATTCCCAAAAGTGTCTGATTCATTCTCTCAACCATACCATTCCCGGCTGGGTGGTAGGGTGTAGTCCTACTTTTGGACACTCCGTAGAGTTGACACAATTGCTGCATCACAGCAGATTCAAAGTTTGGGCCCTGATCTGCGTGTAGTCGCATGGGGCAACCAAATGGGAGTAGGACAGAGGACCATAACGCTTTAGCAGTTGTGACTGCAGTTTGATCGCGAGTAGGTACAGCCCAGGAGTAGCGGGTAAAGAGGTCAGTCATGACCAGGACATTGGGATAGGTGTCTTGAGTTCTGCCCAAAGATAGAAAATCCATCGCCACTATTTCTAGGGGAAAGGACACAGATATCGGGTGAAGAGGAGCCTTTGTTACAACTCGATCCTTCTGTAGGCTACAGGTCACACACTTTGACTGCATCTCACGCACCTCGGATTCCATTTTGGGCCAGAAGAAGTGTCTGCGGATGTTGGCTGTTGTTCGTTCCACGCCAGCATGGCCAGCTGCCTGGTGATGCTTTTCCCAGACGTCGTGCTTCCTAGCGGCTGGACAGACAACCTGGAACATACACTCATTAGTCTTTGGATGGGTTATCTGACGGCAAAGGACCCCATCATGTATGACCAGGCGGTCAGCCTGCCGTAACAGCCGTTTGATGCCTAATGACAAGCCCCGCCTCCCCAGAGGCGTTGGTATATTTTGACTCAGCACATACCTTGCCACTGTTTGGAGATCAGCATCGGCCTGTTGATCAGCTTTCCAATTGTCGCTTATCCCCTGGACTGTAGCCTCACTCTGAGATGGTGGTGGCTCATCAGATAGCATACAGAGTTGGGACACTGCAACAACTGGATGGCTTATTGGGACTCTAGATAAAGCGTCGGCATTGCCATTTTCACGTCCGGAACGATATTTTACTTCAAAGTCGTAAGAGGCAAGCTGAGCAACCCACCTCTGTTCTGTTGCTCCAAGTTTAGCTGTTTGTAAGTGCGCTACAGGATTGTTATCAGTGAACACGATACATTTGGAGCCCATTAAATAGTCTCTGAATTTTTCGGTTATAGCCCATTTTAACGCCAATAGTTCTAGCTTAAATGAGCTATAGTTGGAATCGTTACGTTCCGTCGGGTGCAAGCTACGGCTAGCGTAGGCTATGACACGCTCTTCACTGTCTTGTACCTGCGCTAGTACAGCCCCAAGCCCCTGATTGCTGGCATCAGTGTATAGTCGGAATGGGAGTGTAAAGTCGGCGTATGCTAATGCAGGAGCTTGAGTTAGGGCAGTCTTTAGGTGTTGGAACGAGTCTTGACAAGCCGAGGTCCAAAGGATCGGGCGTTTCCCAGACTTCTTATCGGCCGAAACGCCAACCAGGAGGGAATTGAGTGGCCGGGCCAATTTAGCGAAGCCAGCAACAAAGCGCCTATAATAGCCGGCTAGCCCTAGGAAGGCACGGACTTCCCGGATGGTTGTAGGGACGGGCCAGTTCTGTACGGCATGAACTTTAGTTGGATCTGGCTTTACTCCGCTACGAGTGACAATATGGCCTAAAAACCCCACTTCTGGCTGCAAAAACTTACATTTGTCCACACGAAGCTTCAGCCCATATCGCCCAAGACGTTGGAAGACATGATCAAGGTGTTGAAGGTGAGTAGTGAAGTCAGGGGAGTAAATAATAATATCGTCCAAGTACACTAAAACAGACTCTACTGTAAGCCCGCTAAGACAACGCTGCATCAATCGCTGGAATGTTGCAGGCGCGTTGCATAAGCCAAATGGCATTCTATTGAACTCGTATAAGCCAAGGGGAGTGGCAAAGGCAGTCTTTTCGCGGTGGTGGGGGTCTACCTCGACTTGCCAATACCCACTGGCGAGATCTAATGTAGAAAACCATTCAGCCTTTGCGAGCGTAGTCAAGGTTTCTTCAATCCTTGGTAATGGGAAAGCGTCCTTGTGCGTGACTGAATTCAATCTTCGGTAATCCACGCAAAAGCGCCAATCACCGGTCTTCTTACGCACCATCACTATGGGGGCAGCCCAAGGACTTGAGCTCTCACGGATTATATCTTTTTCCAGCATGTCTGCCAGCAGCGCTCGCATTTCCTTGTACATGGCTGGGGGCAAAGGTCGAAACCTGTCTCTGATGGGTGCTGCACTCCCAGTGGGGATTTGATGCTGTACTATGTCAGTCCTCCCAAAATCTTCCTCTCCTCTTGCGAAGAGCATGTTCCACTTGGTAAGCAGGGCTTGGAGCTTACCTCGTTGTTCTGTATTGAGGTCCTCTCGATCCATACACAAGTCTGGAGAGGGCCCTGGCTGTTCCCCGTCTGGAATGCTTTCCACCACTCGTACCTCCACAACACCTTCCGCGTCCGTTGTCAAGGACAGATCTCGATGTCCATGGACTTCAGTCTCATCCACCTTATACAGCTGCCCCAGCTTCTGGTAACGGCCTACAAAGACATCGAATGGGTTCAGGTTACAAAGTCGTATAGGAAACCGTCCATTCTTCACCTTAACAACAGCCCGAGCCACACCAACAGAGTGGGATTCTGGTAGGGACTCTACTAGTCCGCAGTAGATGGCAGCCTTCGGGTCGCGTCGAGCCCTCGCCCAGGTCACCACTTCGGTCCTTGCTGGAACTCTAATTCCTCCCCTTGACGCAGGCCAGATATGTCCCACAAACTCCTCCTTCTGTGTGGCAACAGCCTGTCGACAAACCGCAAAGGCCTGGCTCCATACTCTTTGAGTGCGTGGGTCCTGATGTGGCAAAGATGGAAATTGGCCTGGCCCCTGGAAAACAGCTTCCCAACATGCAGAGATCACATTCATGCCAATAATGAGGGGAGTTGTAAGTCCTTCTTGTTTTACAATGACTACTCCACGGTCGGGCACTTGGATGCCCTCTATGATAAAGTTCAGTGTGGCATACCCTACGTATGGAATGTCCAAGCCATTTGCAGCCTTAAGTGCCAGGAATGTGGGTTCTGACCCTAAACCCACCTGGTTAGCGAAATGTTGGTCAAACAAATCCTGCTGCATTAATGTTACTTGGGAGCCTGTATCAAGCAACCCCTTTAGTATAATACCATTGATGCTAACATCTACTGTTGGGCATTGGCCCACAAACACAGAATTGGTCCTAGTCTTGCTAGCTTCACTTGCGAGCCCTGCTACTTGGACCTCAGCGGCAGGGGTAGCTAGTTTAAAGGCGACTGAGACTCAGAATGGCCACGACAGTGACGTCCAACATGGCCTGCTTGTCCACAGCGGTGGCATATAGGCTTACCTTCGGCATCCCACATAAAGCGAGATTGTGGCTGTGACTGCGACTGGGTCCTCCTTCTCTCACGAGGTTGCATACTGATAGCAGGGTCCATCCGGGGCCGAGCTGTTGCAGGCTGTCGCTCGTTCCAAAGCTCCTGGGTCCACTCCTTCAACTGGGCTTTCAGATCGCTTAAGAGCTCCTCCTTCAGGGTCTGCTTCCAGCGACTCTCCTGTGGACGTGACTGGGGGGTATTGGTATCACTTACCCGTGAGCAAGCAGCACCTCGTGCTTCCACCTCTTGGTGTTCTTCCTCCAACAGTAAAGCTTCCTTGTATACCTGGGCGAAGGTCTGCTCTGGGCTCCTGCGAACATAGGTTTTAAGTGCAAGACACAGACTACCTTCTCTCAGGCCAAGCAGCAGTTGGTCTCGCAGCTGTTCATCAGATGGGGCCCCGTCATCATCCTGTCTCTGGAGCTTGCGATGTAGTTCCCTCAGTCGCAAGGAAAAAGACCGCACAGACTCACTGGTTTGTTGCCTGCAACTAAAAAACTGTGAGCGTAACACAGAAGGCGGTAGCTGGTCCCCATATAGCTTTGTTAAAACCTCCAAAACCTTTGAAGCCTTGTCACGCTCTTTCTCATCCAAGACCAAAATTTCCCTTTTAGCCTCTCCCTGTAATGCCCCCAAAAGCAAATTAACAGCCTGACTCTCATTACCTGCAACTGCATCTAATAAACCAGTTATCTGGTCTTTCCACTCATTATATTTCAAACCTTGGTTACTGCCATCAAACTTGGGGATCCAAGGTGCCCCAGCAAAAATAGGCATCATCTTGACAAAAAGTACAGTTTAAAACAATGTCTTATTAAAAAAAAAATACAAAACCCAATGCCTCTAGATTAAACACACTGCCGTCCACCACACCCTTGCTCGCAGCGCCAGATAGATGTCACCAGATTAAAAGGAATAAGGCTGTCCGTGACCAGACAGCAATAAAGATTGACTTAATTCATTCGAGGTCCCTGGTGGTAGGCAGTGGAATCAATCGAGGAGGCAGAGGGGTTTAATATTAATATACATTTATTTAGGATAAAATAAATAGGTTGCAATTCATTTGTTAGTTCACTAACCCACAAGTAAAATGTACATTAAACACAGTATGTGCAAAGCACAGCAGAGCAAGAGCAAAGCACAGCAGAGTAAGAGCCAGCAATGCCGCCGCCAACCACCGGTGGCGCCAGATACGACAGCAGTCCCCGTCTGACAGCAGCAAGCAAGCCAGTGGTGAAAACAGTCAATAAGCAGCAAGCGAGCGAGTAGCCTAGCTTCTGCGTTAGCCAGTCAAACCAGTCAGTTAGCAAGCAGTAGCAAGCGAGCAGGTAGCCTAGCTTCCGTGTTAGCCAAGCCAAGCAGTCAACGAGGAACTCACGGATAATCCCAAGCCCAACACCGTCCCGAAAGGTCTCCGACAGGCTGCAGTTCTCCTCCCCGATCACCAGCAGCTTCACGGTCGCCTCGCTGAAACGAGACGAGGCTTTGGGCAGTGTGGAGTTGACTAACAGACAATACACGCTACGTTAATCAAGGCCAAAGAGCTACTCACATGGCCGGGGGCAGACCCAATCTGCCGCCCGGATATGGCTTGTGTGCGTTGTAGTTTCAAGGTCGCGGAGTTGCTCCGTTGTTCGGTTGCCTCTGTTGTTTTCGACTAGGCTGCTTCTGGTTCGGTCGCCGTGTCTGGTACGGTTCGCCACCCGACTGGATTTCTGCTCTTAAGCCATTGTCCCTGCAATATATAGGAAGACCAATATCCCCACACACACCTGTCCCCCCTCAGTAAATCAAGCAGTCCCTTCCCATAGGCTCAATCGTGGAGTCCTGGAGTTCGTTAATTGACAGTTCATGATTGGGCCAAGTCACGGGGTAAAAAGTCTACATGCAAAAGCACAGCAACCCAAAAAGTCACATCACAACACACAAACAACCGAAAATCAAAAGTGCATTAAGGCAACTGAAAACATTACATTCTACACTCGTGAAGACATACATTTTGCACGGTGTGACACTAGCGTGCAGTAGGTGGTAGTGTAGTGGTTAAGGAGCTGGGCTAGTGTGCAGTAGTAGTGTAGTGGATAAGGAGCTGGGCTAGCATGCAGTAGTAGTGTAGTGTAGTGGATAAGGAGCTGGGCTAGTGTGCAGTAGTAGTGTAGTGTAGTGGTTAAGGAACTGGGCTAGTGTGCAGTAGTAGTGTAGTGTAGTGGTTAAGGAACTGGGCTAGTGTGCAGTAGTAGTGTAGTGTAGTGGTTAAGGAACTGGGCTAGTGTGCAGTAGTAGTGTAGTGTAGTGGTTAAGGAACTGGGCTAGCATGCAGTAGTAGTGTAGTGTAGTGGATAAGGAGCTGGGCTAGCATGCAGTATCCTGAAAGGTTGTGGGTTCAATTCCTGGCTACCAACCTTGTGCCCTCTTCTCTTCTAACATCTGGTCATGCTTAATCTAGCACGTACCACTGTTCTTCCTCTAGCACGTTCTCCCTCTAGGACTTACCACTATGTTCTTCCTCTAGCACGTTCTCCCTCTAGCACTTACCACTATGTTCTCCCTCTAGCACTTACCACAATGTTCTCCCTCTAGCACTTACCACAATGTTCTCCCTCTAGCACTTACCACAATGTTCTCCCTCTAGCACTTACCACTATGTTCTCCCTCTAGCACTTACCACAATGTTCTCCCTCTAGCACTTACCACTATGTTCTTCCTCTAGCACTTACCACTATGTTCTTCCTCTAGCACTTACCACTATGTTCTTCCTCTAGCACTTACCACTATGTTCTCCCTCTAGCACTTACCACAATGTTCTCCCTCTAGCACTTACCACAATGTTCTCCCTCTAGCACTTCCCACTATGTTCTCCCTCTAGCACTTACCACTATGTTCTTCCCTATCCTAGCACTTACCACTATGTTCTTCCCTATCCTAGCACTTACCACTATGTTCTTCCTCTAGCACTTACCACTATGTTCTTCCTCTAGCACTTACCACTATGTTCTCCCTCTAGCACTTACCACTATGTTCTTCCTCTAGCACTTACCACTATGTTCTTCCTCTAGCACTTACCACTATGTTCTTCCCTATCCTAGCACTTACCACTATGTTCTTCCTCTAGCACTTACCACTATGTTCTTCCTCTAGCACTTACCACTATGTTCTTTCTCTAGCACTTACCACTATGTTCTCCCTCTAGCACTTACCACTATGTTCTCCCTCTAGCACTTACCACTATGTTCTATCCTATCCTGACTATCCTGAACTTGTATGATATTCTATGGCTATGCGAGTAGTACTACTTAGTAGACATATTGCTAGACATAGTAATAGTACTAGACATAGTACTACATGCTACTACTTATTGCATATTGTTAAGTGATGATGTTGCCTCTTCAACAGGACACACTCTTGTCCTACTGGACACAGAGGGACTGGGAGATGTAGACAAGGTGATGTACAAGGACTCTTTTTTTTACCCTTACGGAACGTTTGAGATGGGTGGCCCTGATATGCTTTTAGTTGCCCTGAATTTGCCATCTACAATAGGGATAGAAGAAATACAGTTAAAACGTAACTGCAAATCAAACACTACAAGCACTACAACTGTATAGAATGACAGTTCCTTAAGTTCCTTAAGTTCAACCAACATTGGCCGGGTTTCCCAAAATTGTTAAGAAGCTCTTAAGTGCTAAGAACTTCTTAGGAGCGTTGTAATAATGTTCTAAGAACGCTCCTAAGAAGTTCTTAGGACGTAAGAGCTTCTTAACGATTTTGGGAAACCCGGCCATTGTCTGTTTATAATGTATTTTTAATAACTGTATGTGAAACCGGGCAATTTCCGGCTGTAGTCAACTTATGTAAACCCTGGTGTGTGTGTGTGTGTGTGTGTGTGTGTGTGTGTGTGTGTGTGTGTGTGTGTGTGTGTTTCATGTCTCAGGGAGACTCCAAGCATGACACACAGATCTTCTCTCTGGCCGTCCTGCTAAGCAGCACTCTGGTTTACAACAGCAGAGGAACCATCGACAATAGGGCTGTGGAGGAGTTGCAGTATCCTTATACACACATTTGATTACTTTTATTTGGACCCAGAAGACAAGCAAATGATACAAGATCCAAACACTGTGGGAAAAGTCAATGACATGTTGACAGATCTACTAGGCTTACACACTTATTAATGTAGCATTCAAGATTCAAGGATAAACAAAGCATCTTCGTCTCCATATTTGCCTACTACCAATGACAGCTGAGACAGAACAGAATTTTGGAAGTCTTTTTGCCACCTTTTTCTGCAGCCCCCCCATCTGCAGCCCTCTGATAACATTCTTATGTACATGGCCTAGACTTCCAAAGACCAGGACTATTAGCCTACAATCATATCCTAGCTCGGTAATGCGTTCCATTAAAGTTTGATATTTCAATAGTTTGGAGTAATAGCATGTATCCATGTACAGATCAAAACAGCAACCCACTTCAACAATAAATACTGATTTCACAGATTCATTCACAATTACAATATCTGGAGTGTTTGGAATGTTCCTGAAGCAGTCATTGTTATATGCATTATTATCAAACCAGTTCATATTCACAGTACTATGTAAGTGCAATTTGCAGTCATGTCCATTTCTTTTAAGATCCTTTGCAACAAGATCGACCAAACGGTCGTGTCTGGCTACATATTGTCCTTTGTAGTGATGACATCCGTTCAGAATATGAGCCATAGTTTCGCATTCCTGCAAGTTTGTGTGTAATATGCAGTAAGGGTCATGCTTTGATGGATACCATGTAGCAAGATTATATTTGGTTGGAAGGCATTGCAATCGTGCTTTAATCATGAAAACAAGAATTTCCTCTGAAATGGAGTTGTTTTTCAGGACGGAGTGGGACACAGAATGATCAGCAGATTGTAGGAGCGCCAGTTTTCCTTGTAGTTTTAAACTCGTCCAGTGCTGTGCGCTTTGTGTTTTTCTAACGTGAAGAAGCGTGGCTCTAATCTTCTTTGTTTGCAATTGACTGTGTGTGTTGTTTGTATTGAGCATGGCTACAGCTGAGATCTGGGTGTTTGTGATGACGTCTTCACTGAGCGCTACCGCTGCTCCGTCTGTTCTAAGCCAGGAGAGTTGTAGACCGACGCACTGGCAGAGATCGTTGAGGTCCATCCAATCAGAGCGCACTCCAAAACCAGCGGCCCTGATGTCCAGCTTGCCATTTTCTTTAAGTTTAAACCCAAGAAATTGAGGGTCGTCAGAGGAAGCCTCAGGAATTTTACGGCGATTGAGATGTAGAAGTAAAGATTCGCGAGACAGCTCTCTAACTGATGGATCGTCGTTATTTAGCATATTAATCAAATGTCCAGTTCTAGAGGAAGTGTAAAGCCACTCGATATTTGGCACACCTAGACCCCCGTCTCTGCGTGGTTGGAAGATAATGTCCCGAGTTGTATGACTATTTAGTCCGAACCATTTTCTCACCAACTTCACGGTTTCATTATTAAGCGCTGCCAGCGTTTGTTGTGTGATGTGAATATTTGAGAACAGGTGTTGGATTTTGGCCACTGCAATGATCCTAATGGCTTCGATTTTCATCCTAATGGGGAGGGGGGCAGAGTCTATCAAGGCCAGTCTTTGAGTGTACTCCTGACACAGCTCTGAAACTTGTTCCTCCCAATCACCAGCTACATTGAATTTGTGTCCCAAGTAGGGATATGTTTCGTGCCGCTCATACAGACGTATCGGTTTATTAGTCAGAGAGAAGACAGGGGGCTGGTCAGATTTGGATTTGTACCATCTGTTTCCACCACTTCTTCTCTCATAGAATGCGGCACATTTTGTATGTTTAATGTCCAAGCCAGACCATTGAATGAATTGATCTGTGCGCAGAAGCATGTTGCGAATAACGTGTTCATCTCTTGATGCCATTTGCACGTCGTCTGCGTAGCCTTGCACAGGGTTCGGGGAGCGCGCACCTGCTGGCGCGCACTGACACATCCATGTAATCCAGGAGTTGATGGCCAATATGAAATTAATGGCGCTCCATGGGCACCCGGTTTTGATACCGATTTTCAGTGGGACTGGGTCGGTCAAGTTGTTTCCGCAGATTACTTGAATATACGAATTCTTATAGATGTCTTTGATAATGTCTGTATATGGCTGAGGCAATGTTATTTCATCTAAGGCATAGTACATGACGCTATGTGGCAATGTCCCAAAAGCGTCTCGGAAATCCAAGAACACAGTGTAGAATTTCGCAGATGAGTGTTTAAAATCGTCAATGCCGGTTTTGAGGCAAAAAACGTGCTCGTTCATTCCCTGCCTATTAATATAGGCTTTCTGTTTTGAGGAGAGTGCACCTGTCTCTTCTAGCCACGGGAGGATTCGTGACAAGAAGCATTTCATAAATAGTTTATATACTGTAGGTAACAACGATATGTCCCTCCAGGTGGATGGGTCATTGGGGATATTGTCCTTTTTAGGGATGCGATGAATTAGAGCCCCCTTCCATGATTCTGGGACTTTACCATTTTTCAGGCAGATGTTAAATATATTAGTCAGAGCTGGGCACGATACGTGTTTACTCGCTTTCAAAGTTTCGTAAGTGACACCGTCTAGTCCACATGCTTTATTATTGGGAAGATGTTGTAGCACTTTCTCTACCTCATTGACTGTAAACAGCGTGGTGTTAAGCTGATTGCATTCTACAGGGCTTAATGACTCTGCCCATGGGGGCGCATCTAGTGTACATTCGGGCCTTTCAGGCGCGCATTTGGAGATATAATACTTTTGCACAGATTGTACATCACTTGCGCAGACTGGTGTGTTTGGGTATGCGCTGTTGTTCAGAATAATTTGAATCGCCTTAGACTTCCTATTTTGCCACAAGTATGCGAGTTTATCTTTGCCCACCTGGTTTTGTCCTTGAGCCCGACTCCGTGGTGCTCCAAGCGCTGGCTGAACAACGTCTCGCAAGAAGCGCAGCTCCGCCTCAATCCAAGCAGCGAGGGAATCCATGGTTTGGGCCTCGGGCGGTTTTACGTTGATTAACGGCATTTTCTTCAGTAATCGGGTTGTAAACTTTAAGAATGGTAGTCCCAATGGCCTTCCACTTCGCTTGACGATTGTAAAAGTTCCATTTTTGAAGTAGACTCCATTCAAGATACGGATGAGTTTGATCCATTTCGTCGGCGTTTCTCCCGAGAACAGGAAGCTATGTTTATCCTCGAAGTGTTTTGTATCCAGTGTCCTTCTAAACTCTCTCTCCTGGTTTTGGAATATTATCCACTCATCCTGCCCCAGCGTTCTGACCATGGTTGAGAAGTCTACATTGTGAGTAGAAGTTCCATTCATTGAGCGTTTGGGCACGGGGTCATGAATGGCCCACCGTTGTTTGTATATTCTACCGGTCTGAAGCGCGTCTTTGAACGCACTTTTTACCGTAGTTATCAAGCACATTGTATAAAGTAGTAGCCTTATATCAGCCATATCAATTTTGAGCATTTTCCCTACATTAACGCTGGCAGTTACAACGGGTGCAGTGGCGAGATGTTCAGAGCAGCCATGTTGCGTGCCACGTGACGACACACACACACACACACACACACACACACACACACACACACACTAGATCAGGGGTCGACAACAGGGCTGTGGAGGAGTTGCAGTATCCTTGTACACACACACACACACACACACACACACACACACACACACACACACACACTAGATCAGGGGTCGACAACAGTGCTGTGGAGGAGTTGCAGTATCATTGTACACCAGTGATGCACGGGTACGTGTCTGAACGACCCGCCCCGTCCGCCGTTTACAACTAACCCGACCGCAACTCGAACCGCAAGAAATAATTATTGAAATACTGTACCCGACCCGCTTTTTGTAAAAAGTAGCCTAACTTAGTCGTAGCGTCATTGAGCTACGCAAAACTGGTATCTCATATGCATATAAAACAATATAGGCCTAATTATATATAGCCTATAGCCTAGTGATTGCTCAGAATTTGTGAAACATGCATTTAGTCTACCTTTTTTTTGTTCCGTGTCAGCATTCATCCAAAAATTAGGCTATTTGACTCAACATTGAACATAATTAGCCTAAGGATTTTCCTATACAAATTCTGTTTCAGCCGTTCCTCACATGAATGCCTTGAAGCTCTCCCAAGCATGAAATGCAGGCATAGAATATTATTAAGAAACTCTTTATGAACATCTTCATCAATGGACCAAAATAAAAACCAAAACCAAAACCCATAGAGCCCGATTGAGTGCGTCATTGCTCCGCGATTATACATTGCAGCGAGATGAAACCTTAATTGCACGAAAGAGCAGAGGTGGGGCTTTCCAACGAGCCACTTTATAAGTTGCGCAAGGACGCACATTGCATGCTCATACCAATTGTAGGCTATATGTCTTGATGACATTAAATGAAGAAGTATTGTGGAAACTTTTAGTTTATTTTTCTTTCAGTCCATGGTTCCATAATACCATTCGATCTTGCTGCAAATTATCAGACTTGAGAAGCACGCATCGCATCGGCAACTCGCTGCTCAGTAGTCAAATTTTCTGTCGAGGAGGCCAGCAGTTCGAGAAAAAAGCTGCAGATCATAGACAGAGAAAGCATATGCTCTGAGAACAGAACACAACTGCATGCCAAGTGTAGCTGAGGGTCTGTCTACGCAGAAACAACAAGTGCATTTCTACATGTTCATGACAATATGTGGGGGATAGAATCGCGTTTCAGTGGGAATGCTGCAAATGATGTCTTTCTCTTCTAAAGACAATTATGTACGATATAAATGACAAAAAATTAACGGCATATTTTTTTTACCGACCCGACCAAACACGACCCGAATATCATTAAAAATATTTTTTCTTGACCCATAACCACGGGTGACCGCGGTCGCCCGCTCGATTTGGATCAGCCCGCGCATCACTGTTGTACACACACACACACACACAGATGCCGACCCTGGCACTACACACACACTAGACAAATCTAGAGCGCACGAGTTAAGGAGCTTTAGCCAGAGTGCACAGAGTTAAGGGCTTTAGCATTAGCCAGAGCTCACAGTGTTATTAAGCATTAGCTTTAGCCAGAGTGCACAGTGTTAAGGAACTTTAGCGTTAGCCAGAGCTTGCAGTGTTATGGAACTTTAGGGTTAGCCAGAGCTTGCAGTGTTATGGAGATTTGCGCTGTGAGCGCTGAGCTACATAGACTTTACATTGAAAATTGTCGCGGTCGGCGCAAAAAACGTGTTTGGTGGACACAGCACCTTAGTGTTAGCCAGAGCTCACAGTGTTATGGAGCTTTAGCGTTAGCCAGAGCTAATAGTGTTAAGGAGCTTTAGCGTTAGCCAGAGCTTGCAGTGTAAAAGAGCTTTAGCGTTAGCCAGAGCTTGCAGTGTTAAGAGCTTTAGCGTTAGCCAGAGCTTGCAGTGTTAAGAGCTTTAGTGTTAGCCAGAGCTCACAGTATTGCACCTCAACTGCCTGCAGATATGTAACAGAGTTGGCTGAGTTCATCAAAGTGAAGTCATCTGATGAAGATGGAGACGATTCCGAGTTTGTCAAGTTCTTCCCCAGCTTCATCTGGGCCGTGAGGGACTTCACTCTTGAGAGGAAGATCGACGACAAGGATGCGACAGAGGATGAATACTTAGAGTTTGCCCTGAAGCTGAAACCTGGTATGAAATATCAATTCCCAAACTCACACTTGGAGCCAGTTCCCAAATACCCAATATTCTTTTGTCTCTTCTGACCACATTCTTACAAAACTTCCTAAAGTGAGGCATAGCATTCAAGCTATAACTTGATGAGATGCTAATTCCTTAGACCTCTGGTTCAAATGAATAATACACCATCCTAACTCCTCAGACCTCCAAATCAAATGAATAATACACCATCCTAACTCCTTAGATCTCCAAATCAAGTGAATAATACATCATTCTAACTCCCTCACAGGGCTCACAGGGCTTGGTCAGCTTACCCCTCTAACTCTGATCATGTTCTTACATTATCAACCACATCCTAACTCTGGACCCTGGTCCTGTCTTTATATTATTGACCACATCAGTGTCCCAATATCATTGACCACATCAGTGTCCTAATTTCAATTTCAATTTAATTTCGTTTATAGAGCGCCAAAACATTACACATGTCTCATGGCGCTTTACAGAGTGTTAAACATTCAAAGAGAGCCCATGAGTAACAGGGGCAAGGACAAACTCCCTAGAATTGGAGATACATATAGGAAGAAACCTCAGACAGATCCACGACTCAAGGGCCCAACCCATCTGCCTGGGGTCAGTTACAGTAAAGTCATTTGTAGTTTGAAAGTTACAATGACAATGAAAGTTCAAATAGTCCAGTGTAGGGAATAAATTGTCCATTAGTAATCCATTAGTTATTTCGGAAAGTGATGGGTCGCTAGGATGCGTGGGTCAAAGATTCGGGCAGGGAACCACAGCAGGCGATGGTAGGGCAGTCATAGGGATGGCGAAGGCAATGGCGATGGTAGGGCAGTCAGAGGGATGTGACTTCAGGTGTGATGAGGGACAGGCACAGAGATGGTTGATGGCTGGTAATGGTTTACCTCACAGGTGAGGTATAGGGGAAAGGGAAGAGAAATAGAGTGTGTTAGTATTACTGTAAGTCATGATGGTTGGTATTAATAAGTATATCAGTGGTGATATAAATGATTATACTATAGAGGGTTTACAAAACGATATCATTGCAATATCATTGACCACATCAGTGTCCCAATATCATTGACCACATCAGTGTCCCAATATCATTGACCACATCAGTGTCCCAATATCATTGACCACATCCGTGTCCCAATATCATTGACCACATCAGTGTCCCAATATCATTGACCACATCCGTGTCCCAATATCATTGACCACATCCTTTTGAGGTGACCCCTGACCCTGATATTGACCTTCGGTTACTGACCACATCCATCAGAGTTTTAACTTCACACACTTCACATTGCTTAGTCAAAACACACACAAACACAAAACACAGAGTCCCACCTATTCCTTTCATGTGTATATACACAAACACAGAGTCCCATAGCCTGGCAAGCCAAACTACACAGAAATGTATAGTCTGGGGTCGGACCATTCATGAAGCCTGTGGGTGGGATGAACAGTTGTCTTTCAAACTGCCTCTGCACGTAATAGGCCAGCATTTTTTTTATTTTTTTTTTTAAGATTATTTTTTTGGGCTTTTTATGCCTTTATTGGACAGGACAGTAGAGAGTATGACAGGAAACGAGCAGGAGAGAGAGTAGGGGTGGGATCCGGAAAGGACCACGGGGCGGGAATCGAACCCGGGTCGCCGGCGTGCGGTGCAGGTGCCCCAGCCAGTCGTGCCACGGCTGGGGCCTAGGCCAGCATTTGTGACCAATCGTAGCCGGTCGGCAAAACGGCAAATACATCCTTCTTTAAAATGAATGATTCTTTCTGCTCAAACTTCAGAGAAAAGCCCAAGTCTAACTCTTCCAAAGCCGATTCAAACGAGCGCGCTTCGTTAGCCTCATCCATCTTTTGTTTTTGGCAACATTTTTTTTGACTGTCACACTCAAAGTGTGAACTTATCAAGAAAGAGGCAAATAAATGTTACACTGCTCTGCAACAGGTATAGGACAATGATAGACTTAGCAGCCTTAACGTTAACTTGGAAAATCAAGGAGAAACAGCAAATCAACAGTGAACAAAAACTAGCAGGTAGAACGTTTAAAATCTAATTGTCGGAGTCGGCGCTGTTGTGTTTGAAAGACAAGTTAGAGCCGCCAAGACCCGCCTTACGTTGCTTCTGATTTGTTTATATTGCGTGATGCCTTCTATGGTTGGTGAGATTTAGGCACAAAGGACTGATGGATTGGTTATTGCTGTCAGTCAATCAGAGCTCGAACTACGGCAAGGCAATGACCAAAGTTTATCATCATGAAAAAAAATATATAGTGCACTGAATGGGGAAATAATTTGCGTGAGAAATGACTTGGCAGCCCTGGTTGTGCGATACGGTCTCAAACCCAACTCATCGAACGAGGACGCATGGTTCAGCCCCCTGGCATCTTATCGGAAGCCGAAGGTGAGGGCTCAAGGACTCCGTACACAGATAGAGCGTTCTGATTGGCTCGGCTGAACTCGATCCTGGCGCAGGCTTGTCCTCAACGATGCGACCCTAGACCATCCCGCCAGGCAAAAATATTTTTGGCCGCAAGGGTGCGTCTAGATTTCTAGGCTAAGAGTCCCACCCATTCCTTTCATGTGTATATACACAAACACAGACTCCCACCCATTCCATTCATGTGTATGCTCAGGCAGTTCAGAACCCGCACACCCACATAGACACCCTCCCATTCCTTTCATGTGTACATACTGTATGTCCTCTAACCCAGAGCTCTGCTGGTCTCTCCTCATGTCCTCTAACCCAGAGCTCTGCTGGTCTCTCCTCATGTCCACTAACCCAGAGCTCTGCTGGTCTCTCCTCATGTGTGTATATGTCCACTAACCCAGAGTTCTGCTGGTCTCTCCTCATGTGTATGTCCACTAACCCAGAGTTCTGCTGGTCTCTCCTCATGTGTATGTCCACTAACCCAGAGCTCTGCTGGTCTCTCCTGATGTGTATGTCCACTAACCCAGAGCTCTGCTGGTCTCTCCTGAAGGTAGCTCTAAAAAGATAAATGACTACAACCTTCCTCGGGAATGCATCCGGAAGTACTTCCCATCCCGGAAGTGTTTCACCTTCCCATTCCCCAGCCGCCCGGAGGACGTGAAGCGTCTGGAGAGCTTGACCCAGTCGGAGATGGCCCCAGAGTTCCTAGAGGTCGCGGAGCGCTTCTGCACCTTCGTCTTCAATCAGAGCCCTGTGAAGCAGCTGAAGGATGGACACACTGTCGACGGCAGGAGTGAGTCAGAGTTAAGAC